>NC_140990.1:97518649-97559614 GCF_052327205.1 Somniosus microcephalus | reverse complement strand
AAGTAGAGCTGGGAGACATCCCCACTGGGGGGAGGGTTCGAGCGAGCGCGATTCAAGATGGCGGCCTACTTACGCGGATCATGTGCACGAGGCGCAGCCCAGCCGCGCGCATGTCCTCCTGCCTGGCCAGCTCGGCGATGCGGTCCGCGACGGCAGCTCCTCCTCCTCCCGCGGCCGCCGCACCATCTGGGCCGCCAGACCCCTCCCCCGGAGGCTCCGGCCGCTCCTCCAGCTTCTGGATCTTGGGGTGGGGGCTGGACACCAGCCCGGCGGGCCAGGGGTCTGCGTCCTGCCCGCGGGCACTGGTTCGGTTGCATACCTCGCAGATCCTGCCGGGTTGCAGATTGCGGAACGTGCAGTGTTGGCATTCCCAGCCAGCGACCTGTTTTTGGGGGGGGGGGGGTCGGCGGGTGGGTGCAGGGGTTCAAAGAGAGACAAGACTTGCATTTATATAGCACCTTTCACCACCTTGGGACATCTCAAACCACTTCACAGCCAAGCCAGCACTTTATTTTTTTTGAAGTGGAGTCACTGTTGTAATGCAGGAAACGTGGCAGCCAATTTGAGCAAAGCAAGATCCCACAAACAGCGATGTGATAATAACCACAATCTGTATTTTTTTTTAGTGATGTTGTTTGGAGGGGGATAAATACTGGCCCCGGGACACCCTGGCTCTTCTACAAAATAGTGGACCTGAAGTCATTTATGAACACCCGAGAAGGCAGACGGGGGCCCTCGGTTTAACGTCTCATCCGAAAGACGGCCTCTCCGACAGGGCAGCACTCCCTCGGTACTGGCACCGAGGGTGGGTCAGCCCTAGATTATGGGGTTCGAGTCTCTGGACTCTGAGGCGAGAGTGAGGCTCACTGGACCATGGTGGAGACACGAGGGAAGGTTACAGGACGTAGCGCTTGCCCTGACTTGGAGCAGACAGGGAGGTGGGTGGGGCTTGTTTGCCCTGCGGCCCGACCCCACCCCCCTGGCCCCTTTGCTCAGCTAAGGTAGCTGCTGGGTTTCAGGAGCCTGCAAGGCAAGTGACGGGGGGGTGGGTTACAGTTTGATTAAGTTACTTGGTTACTGAAGTTGGTAGCGCACTTCATCTCCGAGTCTGACGGTTGTGGGTTCATAGTCCCACTTCAGGGACTTGAGCACATAAAGCTAGGCTGACACTCCAGTGTGGTACTAAGGGAGTGCTGCACTGTCGGAGGTGCCGTCTTTCGGATGAGACGTTAAACCGAGGGACCCCGTCTGCCCTCTCAGGTGGACCACCGCGCTGGCCAGTGCTCGTATAAACACCACCCCTCCCCGCCCCCCCACCCCCCCCTCCCAAAAACGATGGCTCGGTGAGTGAATGCACGCTCAGCATGGTACTGAGCCCCACACACAGCAGGAAGAGCCCAGGTTCCGTCCATCCAGGTCTGTGCTGAGTGAGCAGATCCCAATCGGGGACGGGGCTACAATTTGACTCATCGCCCCCTATGGGAGGGCAATAAAATCAGCAAGGGTGGTGGCTCCTGATCACGAGCTAGTGGCCCTCACTGGGAACTGGATGTGCATATATGCGTGCGCTCGTATGGGCAGCATCTGGCTTGTCTGTGATGGTCCCCGTGGTTGAATACCCAGCTAACACTCACTGGGCTCTTACATTGTGAATAGATGTGGTATTGAAAGAACAGATGATCTGTTTCCCCTCCCCCCGCCCCCAACCATCTTCAGGAGAGGAGGGGAGAGTATAATTGGGGCGTGGGAGAGAAGGGCAAGGGAGAAGGTAAGGGGGAAAGACGTTTAGCACAACACCAACACAGGACGGACGGTAGGACACAGGTCGAGCACAAGAATCTCACTTGACGAGCCACTGGTCTAAAAGGCAGTAAGAGGGGCAATGGAGGCCAAAGCCCTATTGCAAGGGGAGGGAGACGGAGGGACGGGAAGGGGGGGGGGGGGAGACGGAGGGACGGGGAGGGGAGGAAGACGACGGGGGGTGGCGATGGCGAGACGGGGACGGGGGGTGGCGATGGCGAGACGGGGACGGAGGAACGGGGAGGGGGGGGAGACGGAGGAACGGGGAGGGGGGAGACGGAGGAACGGGGAGGGGGGGAGACGGAGGAACGGGGAGGGGGGGAGACGGAGGAACGGGGAGGGGGGGAGACGGAGGAACGGGGAGGGGGGGAGACGGAGGAACGGGGAGGGGGGGAGACGGAGGAACGGGGAGGGGGGGAGACGGAGGAACGGGGAGGGGGGGAGACGGAGGAACGGGGAGGGGGGGAGACGGAGGAACGGGGAGGGGGGGAGACGGAGGAACGGGGAGGGGGGGAGACGGAGGAACGGGAGGGGGGGAGACGGAGGAACGGGGAGGGGGGGAGACGGAGGAACGGGGAGGGGGGGAGACGGAGGAACGGGGAGGGGGGGAGACGGAGGAACGGGGAGGGGGGGGGAGACGGAGGAACGGGGAGGGGGGGAGACGGAGGAACGGGGAGGGGGGGGAGACGGAGGAACGGGGAGGGGGGGGAGACGGAGGAACGGGGAGGGGGGGAGACGGAGGAACGGGGAGGGGGGGAGACGGAGGAACGGGGAGGGGGGGAGACGGAGGAACGGGGAGGGGGGGAGACGGAGGAACGGGGAGGGGGGGAGACGGAGGAACGGGGAGGGGGGAGACGGAGGAACGGGGAGGGGGGGGAGACGGAGGAACGGGGAGGGGGGGAGACGGAGGAACGGGGAGGGGGGGAGACGGAGGAACGGGGAGGGGGGGAGACGGAGGAACGGGGAGGGGGGGAGACGGAGGAACGGGGAGGGGGGAGACGGAGGAACGGGGAGGGGGGAGACGGAGGAACGGGGAGGGGGGAGACGGAGGAACGGGGAGGGGGGGAGACGGAGGAACGGGGAGGGGGGAGACGGAGGAACGGGGAGGGGGGGAGACGGAGGAACGGGGATGGGGGGGAGACGGAGGAACGGGGATGGGGGGAGACGGAGGAACGGGGATGGGGGGAGACGGAGGAACGGGGAGGGGGGGAGACGGAGGAACGGGGAGGGGGGGAGACGGAGGAACGGGGAGGGGGGGGAGACGGAGGAACGGGGAGGGGGGGAGACGGAGGAACGGGGAGGGGGGGAGACGGAGGAACGGGGAGGGGGGGGAGACGGAGGAACGGGGAGGGGGGGAGACGGAGGAACGGGGAGGGGGGGAGACGGAGGAACGGGGAGGGGGGGAGACGGAGGAACGGGGAGGGGGGGAGACGGAGGAACGGGGAGGGGGGGAGACGGAGGAACGGGGAGGGGGGGAGACGGAGGAACGGGGAGGGGGGGAGACGGAGGAACGGGGAGGGGGGGAGACGGAGGAACGGGGAGGGGGGGAGACGGAGGAACGGGGAGGGGGGGAGACGGTGGAACGGGGAGGGGGGAGACGGAGGAACGGGGAGGGGGGGAGACGGAGGAACGGGGAGGGGGGGAGACGGAGGAACGGGGAGGGGGGGAGACGGAGGAACGGGGAGGGGGGGAGACGGAGGAACGGGGAGGGGGGGAGACGGAGGAACGGGGAGGGGGGGAGACGGAGGAACGGGGAGGGGGGGAGACGGAGGAACGGGGAGGGGGGGAGACGGAGGAACGGGGAGGGGGGGGAGACGGAGGAACGGGGAGGGGGGGAGACGGAGGAACGGGGAGGGGGGGAGACGGAGGAACGGGGAGGGGGGAGACGGAGGAACGGGGAGGGGGGGAGACGGAGGAACGGGGAGGGGGGGAGACGGAGGAACGGGGAGGGGGGGAGACGGAGGAACGGGGAGGGGGGGAGACGGAGGAACGGGGAGGGGGGGAGACGGAGGAACGGGGAGGGGGGGAGACGGAGGAACGGGGAGGGGGGGAGACGGAGGAACGGGGAGGGGGGGAGACGGAGGAACGGGGAGGGGGGGGAGACGGAGGAACGGGGAGGGGGGGAGACGGAGGAACGGGGAGGGGGGGAGACGGAGGAACGGGGAGGGGGGGAGACGGAGGAACGGGGAGGGGGGGAGACGGAGGAACGGGGAGGGGGGGAGACGGAGGAACGGGGAGGGGGGGAGACGGAGGAACGGGGAGGGGGGGAGACGGAGGAACGGGGAGGGGGGGAGACGGAGGAACGGGGAGGGGGGGAGACGGAGGAACGGGGAGGGGGGGAGACGGAGGAACGGGGAGGGGGGGAGACGGAGGAACGGGGAGGGGGGAGACGGAGGAACGGGGAGGGGGGGAGACGGAGGAACGGGGAGGGGGGGAGACGGAGGAACGGGGAGGGGGGGAGACGGAGGAACGGGGAGGGGGGGAGACGGAGGAACGGGGAGGGGGGGAGACGGAGGAACGGGGAGGGGGGGAGACGGAGGAACGGGGAGGGGGGGAGACGGAGGAACGGGGAGGGGGGAGACGGAGGAACGGGGAGGGGGGGGAGACGGAGGAACGGGGAGGGGGGGAGACGGAGGAACGGGGAGGGGGGAGACGGAGGAACGGGGAGGGGGGGAGACGGAGGAACGGGGAGGGGGGGAGACGGAGGAACGGGAGGGGGGGGAGACGGAGGAACGGGGAGGGGGGGAGACGGAGGAACGGGGAGGGGGGGAGACGGAGGAACGGGGAGGGGGGGAGACGGAGGAACGGGGAGGGGGGAGACGGAGGAACGGGGAGGGGGGGAGACGGAGGAACGGGGAGGGGGGGAGACGGAGGAACGGGGAGGGGGGGAGACGGAGGAACGGGGAGGGGGGGAGACGGAGGAACGGGGAGGGGGGGAGACGGAGGAACGGGGAGGGGGGGAGACGGAGGAACGGGGAGGGGGGGAGACGGAGGAACGGGGAGGGGGGAGACGGAGGAACGGGGAGGGGGGAGACGGAGGAACGGGGAGGGGGGAGACGGAGGAACGGGGAGGGGGGGAGACGGAGGAACGGGGAGGGGGGGAGACGGAGGAACGGGGAGGGGGGAGACGGAGGAACGGGGAGGGGGGGAGACGGAGGAACGGGAGGGGGGGAGACGGAGGAACGGGGAGGGGGGGAGACGGAGGAACGGGGAGGGGGGGAGACGGAGGAACGGGGAGGGGGGAGACGGAGGAACGGGGAGGGGGGAGACGGAGGAACGGGAGGGGGGGAGACGGAGGAACGGGGAGGGGGGGAGACGGAGGAACGGGGAGGGGGGAGACGGAGGAACGGGGAGGGGGGGAGACGGAGGAACGGGGAGGGGGGGAGACGGAGGAACGGGGAGGGGGGGAGACGGAGGAACGGGGAGGGGGGGAGACGGAGGAACGGGGAGGGGGGGAGACGGAGGAACGGGGAGGGGGGGAGACGGAGGAACGGGGAGGGG
This sequence comes from Somniosus microcephalus, assembly GCF_052327205.1. Classification (NCBI taxonomy): domain Eukaryota; kingdom Metazoa; phylum Chordata; class Chondrichthyes; order Squaliformes; family Somniosidae; genus Somniosus; species Somniosus microcephalus. The sequence continues at coordinate 97,554,313 of NC_140990.1, read as the reverse complement.
GGGAGACGGAGGAACGGGGAGGGGGGGAGACGGAGGAACGGGGAGGGGGGAGACGGAGGAACGGGGAGGGGGGAGACGGAGGAACGGGGAGGGGGGGAGACGGAGGAACGGGGAGGGGGGGAGACGGAGGAACGGGGAGGGGGGGAGACGGAGGAACGGGGAGGGGGGGAGACGGAGGAACGGGGAGGGGGGGAGACGGAGGAACGGGGAGGGGGGGAGACGGAGGAACGGGGAGGGGGGGAGACGGAGGAACGGGGAGGGGGGGAGACGGAGGAACGGGGAGGGGGGGAGACGGAGGAACGGGGAGGGGGGGAGACGGAGGAACGGGGAGGGGGGGAGACGGAGGAACGGGGAGGGGGGGAGACGGAGGAACGGGGAGGGGGGGAGACGGAGGAACGGGGAGGGGGGGAGACGGAGGAACGGGGAGGGGGGAGACGGAGGAACGGGGAGGGGGAGACGGAGGAACGGGAGGGGGGGAGACGGAGGAACGGGGAGGGGGGGAGACGGAGGAACGGGGAGGGGGGGAGACGGAGGAACGGGGAGGGGGGAGACGGAGGAGGGGGGAGACGGAGGAACGGGGAGGGGGGAGACGGAGGAACGGGGAGGGGGGAGACGGAGGAACGGGGAGGGGGGAGACGGAGGAACGGGGAGGGGGGAGACGGAGGAACGGGGAGGGGGGAGACGGAGGAACGGGGAGGGGGGGGAGACGGAGGAACGGGGAGGGGGGGGAGACGGAGGAACGGGGAGGGGGGAGACGGAGGAACGGGGAGGGGGGGAGACGGAGGAACGGGGAGGGGGGGAGACGGAGGAACGGGGAGGGGGGAGACGGAGGAACGGGGAGGGGGGGAGACGGAGGAACGGGGAGGGGGGGAGACGGAGGAACGGGGAGGGGGGGAGACGGAGGAACGGGGAGGGGGGGAGACGGAGGAACGGGGAGGGGGGGGAGACGGAGGAACGGGGAGGGGGGGAGACGGAGGAACGGGGAGGGGGGGAGACGGAGGAACGGGGAGGTGGGGAGACGGAGGAACGGGGAGGTGGGGAGACGGAGGGAGACGAGAGGGGGGTATGGATGGACGGGGCGGGGGGACAGGTGACTGGGAGTGGGGGCGGTGCCCGTTACAGATCGTTCGAGACGGTTACCTGGTGGGAGGGCGGCGGTGGCGGAGCAGGCGCCAAGCTGCCTGCCACCGGCTTTGTCCCAGGAGCGAAGTTGGGCCTGCCCGCCAGCCTGGGCCTGTCGCAGGCGCAGCACAACACAGAGGTGGGCTCGTTCTGAAAGGTGCAGGCCTGGCAGCCCCAGCGCGTCCTGGGGGCGGCGGCGGCGGCTCTCGTCTCTCCTGCCCCAGGGGCCCGGCTGGCCCGTGGGCGCTCGCAGCCCCCGCACAGCACGGCCCGGGCCTCGTTGTCGAGGTGGCAGCTGGCGCAGGTCCATGGCAGGCGGGGCAGGCTGGACGCGGTCAGGTCCGAGGGGCGTCGATCGGGCCTGGGCAGGGAGGGCCAGTAGCCCTGCTGCTCGGCGCTCATGCTCCTCCGGCCTAGTCCGGGTTTGGCCACGATCCTGGTCGCCTCCTCTGGCTCCGATGTGGGGGGGCGTCGTCGTTGACACAGCACCAGTAAGGCCTGGCGATTGGCTCGCGGCTGACGGTGTCGGCACACTAGGTGAATGTCCATCCGGCCCCTCACTGTAACAAGAACAGAGACATGGGCTTCAATTAACTCATTTGTTTTATATTTGTTCCTGGGATTGGGATGTGAGCGTTACTGGCAAGGCCAGCATTTATTGCCCGTCCCTAATTGCCCTTGAGAAGGTGGTGGCGAGCCGCCTTCGTGAACCTCTGCAGTCCGTGAGGTGATGGTACTCCCACAATGCTGTTAGGGAGTTCCAGGATTTTAACCCAGTGACGATGAAGGAACGGCGATATACTTCCAAGTCAGGATGGTGTGTGACTTGGAGGTGGTGGTGCTCCCATGCGTCTACTGCCCTTGTCCTTCTAGGTGGTAGAGGTCGCAGGTTTGGGAGGTGCTGCCGAAGAAGCCTTGGCGAGTTGCTGCAGTGCATCTGGTAGATGGTACACACTGTAGCCACGGTACGCCGGTGGTGGAGGGAGTGAATGTTTAAGGTGGTGGAATGGGTGCCAATCAAGCGGGCTGCTTTGTCCTGGATGGTGTCGAGCTTCTTGAGTGTTGTTGGAGCTGCACTCATCCAGGCAAGTGGAGAGTATGCCATCACACTCCTTACTTGTGCCTTATAGATGGTGGAAAGGCTTTGGGGAGTCAGGAGGTAAGACACTTGCCGCAGAAAACCTAGCCTCTGACCTGCTTTTATAGCCACAGTATTTATGTGGTTAAGTTTCTGGTCAATGGTGACCCCCAGGATGTTGATGGTGGGGGATTCGGCGATGGTAATGCCATTGAATGTCAAGGGGCGGTGGTTATATTCGCTCTTGTTGGAGATAGTCATTGCCTGGCACTTGTCTGGCACAAATGTTACCTGCCACTTATAAGCCTAAGCCTGAATGTCGTCCAGGTCTTGTTGCATGCGGGCATGGACTGCTTCATTATCTGAGTTGTGAATGGCACTGAACACTGTGCAGTCATCAGCGAACAGCCCCACTTCTGACCTTATGTTGGAGGGAAGGTCATTGATGAAGCAGCTGAAGATGGTTGGGCCTAGGAGACTGCCCTGAGAAACTCCTGCAGCGATGCCCTAGGGCTGTGATGATTGACCTTCAATCACCACAACCACCTTTGTGCTAGGTATGACTCCAGCCAGTGGAGCGTTTTCCCCCTGATTCCCATTGACTTCAGTTTTACTAGGGCTCCTTGAGGCCACACTCAGTCAAATGCTGCCTTGATGTCAAGGGCAGTCACTCTCATCTCACCTCTGGAATTCAGCTCCTTTGTCCATGTTTGGGCCAAGGCTATAATGATGTTGGGAGCCGAGTGGTCCTGGCGGAACCCAAACTGAGCATCAGTGAGCAGGTTATTGGTGAGTAAGTGCCGCTTGATAGCACTGTCGATGACACCTTCCATCACTTTGCTGATGATTGAGAGTAGACTGATGGGGCGGTAATTGGCTGGGTTGGATTTGTCCTGTTTTTTGTGGACAGGATATACCTGGGCAGTTTTTCACATTGTCGGATAGATGCCAGTGTTGTAGCTGTACTGGAACAGCTTGGCTAGAGGCGTGGCTAGTTCTGGAGCACAAGTCTTCAGTACGACAGCCGGGGTGCTGTCGGGGCCCATAGCCTTTGCTGTATCCAGTGCGCTCAGCCATTTCTTGCTATCACGTGGAGTGAATCGAATTGGCTGAAGACTGGCTTGTGTGATGGTGGGGACATCAGGAGGAGGCCGAGATGGATCATCCACTCGGCACTTCTGGCTGAAGATGGTTGCAAATGTTTCAGCCTTGTCTTTTGCACTCACGTGCTGGGCTCTGCAATCAGGATGAAATGTTCATGGAGCCTCCTCCTCCCGTTAGTTGTTTAATGGTCCACCACCATTCATGACTGGATGTGGCAGGACTGCAGAGCTTTGATCTGATCTGTTGGTTTTGGGATCGCTTAGCCCTGTCTATAGCATGCTGCTTCCGCTGTTTAGCATGCATGTAGTCATGTGATGCAGCTTCCCCAGGTTGGCACCTCATTTTTAGGTACGCCTGGTGCTGCTCCTGGCATGCTCTTCTACACTCCTTATTGAACCAGGATTGGTCCCCTGGCTTGATGGTAATGGTAGGGTGAGGGATATGCCGGGCCATGAGGTTACAGATTGTGGTGGAATACAATTCTGCTGCTGCTGATGGCCCACAGCACCTCATGGATGTCCAGTTTTGAGCTTCTAGATCTGTTCTGAGTCTATCCCATTTAGCACGGTGGTAGTGCCACACAACACGATGGAGGGTGTCCTCAGTGTGAAGACGGGACTTTGTCTCCACAATGACCGTGCGGTGGTCACTGCTACCAATACTGTCATGGACAGATGCATCTGCGATAGGTAGATTGGTGAGGACGAGGTCAAGTAGGTTTTTCCCTCGTGTTGGTTCTCTCACCACCTGTCGCAGGCCCAGTCTGGCAGCGATGTCCTTCAGGACTCGGCCAGTTCAGTCAGCAGTGGTGTTACTGAGCCACTCTTGGTGATGGACATTGAAGTCCCCCACCCAGAGTACATTCTGAGCCCTTGCTACCCTCGGTGCTTCTTCCAATTGGTGCTCAACACAGTCCCCTAGGCCCAGGCTCCCCCCACACACCCAGTCCCCCAGGCCCAGGCTCAACCCCACACACCCAGTCCCCTAGGCCCAGGCTCCCCACAAAGTCCCCCAGGCCCAGGCTCCCCCCACACACCCAGTCCCCCAGGCCCAGGCTCAACCCCACACACCCAGTCCCCCCGGGCAAAGGCTCCCCCCAGGCTCCCCCCACACACCCAGTCCCCCAGGCCCAGGCTCCCCCCACACACCCAGTCCCCCCGGGCCCAGGCTCCCCCCACACCCAGTCCCCCAGGCTCCCCCCACACACCCAGTCCCCCAGGCCCAGGCTCCCCCCACACACCCAGTCCCCCAGGCCCAGGCTCCCCCCACACATCCAGTCCCCCAGGCCCAGGCTCAACCCCACACACCCACTCCCCCAGGCCCAGGCGCCCCCCACACACCCAGTCCCCCAGGCCCAGTCTCCCCCAACACACCCAGTCCCCCAGACCCAGGCTCCCCCCACACACACAGTCCCCCAGGCTCCCCCCCCCACACCCAGTCCCCCAGGCCCAGGCTCCTCCCACACACCCAGTCCCCCAGGCCCAGGCTCCCCCCACACACCCAGTCCCCCAGGCCCAGGCTCAACCCCACACACCCAGTCCCCCAGGCTCCCCCCACACACCCAGTCCCCCAGGCCCAGGCTCCCCCCCCACACCCAGTCCCCCAGGCCCAGGCTCCCCCAACACCCAGTCCCCCAGACCCAGGCTCCCCCCACACACACAGTCCCCCAGGCTCCCCCCCCACACCCAGTCCCCCAGGCCCAGGCTCCTCCCACACACCCAGTCCCCCAGGCCCAGGCTCCCCCCACTCACCCAGTCCCCCAGGCCCAGGCTCAACCCCACACACCCAGTCCCCCAGGCCCAGGCTCCCCCCACACACCCAGTCCCCCAGGCCCAGGCTCCCCCCACACACCCAGTCCCCTAGGCCCAGGCTCCCCCCACACACCCAGTCTCCCAGGCTCCCCCCACACACCCAGTCCCCTAGGCCCAGGCTCCCCCCACACACCCAGTCCCCCAGGCCCAGGCTCCCCCCACACACCCAGTCCCCCAGGCCCAGGCTCCCCCCACACACCCAGTCCCCCAGGCCCAGGCTCAACCCCACACACCCAGTCCCCCAGGCCCAGGCTCCCCCCACACACCCAGTCCCCCAGGCCCAGGCTCCCCCCCCACACCCAGTCCCCCAGGCCCAGGCTCCCCCCACACACCCAGTCCCCCAGACCCAGGCTCCCCCCACACACACAGTCCCCCAGGCTCCCCCCCCCACACCCAGTCCCCCAGGCCCAGGCTCCTCCCACACACCCAGTCTCCCAGGCTCCCCCCACACACCCAGTCCCCTAGGCCCAGGCTCCCCCCACACACCCAGTCCCCCAGGCCCAGGCTCCCCCCACACACCCAGTCCCCCAGTCCCCCAGGCCCAGGCTCAACCCCACACACCCAGTCCCCCCCCCCCACACACCCAGTCCCCCAGACCCAGGCTCCCCCCACACACACAGTCCCCCAGCAGTCCCCCAGGCCCAGGCTCCCCCCACACACCCAGTCCCCCAGACCCAGGCTCCCCCCACACACACAGTCCCCCAGGCTCCCCCCCCCACACCCAGTCCCCCAGGCCCAGGCTCCTCCCACACACCCAGTCCCCCAGGCCCAACCCCACACACCCAGTCCCCCAGGCTCCCCCCACACACCCAGTCCCCGAGGCCCAGGCTCCCCCCACACACCCAGTCCCCCAGGCCCAGGCTCCCCCCACACACCCAGTCCCCCAGGCCCAGGCTCCCCCCACACACCCAGTCCCCCAGGCCCAGGCTCGCCCCACACACCCAGTCCCCGAGGCCCAGGCTCCCCCCACACACCCAGTCCCCTAGGCCCAGGCTCGCCCCACACACACAGTCCCCCAGGCCCAGGCTCAACCCCACACACCCAGTCCCCAAAGCCCAGACTCAACCCCACACACCCAGTCCCCCAGGCCCAGACTCAACCCCACACACCCAGTCCCCCAGGCCCAGGCTCCCCCCACACACCCAGTCCCCCAGGCCCAGGCTCCCCCCACACACCCAGTCCCCCAGGCCCAGGCTCCCCCCACACACCCAGTCCCCCAGGCCCAGGCTCCTCCCACACACCCAGTCCCCCAGGCCCAGGCTCCCCCCACACACCCAGTCCCCGAGGCCCAGGCTCCCCCCACACACCCAGTCCCCCAGGCCCAGGCTCCCCCCACACACCCAGTCCCCCAGGCCCAGGCTCCCCCCACACACTCAGTCCCCCAGGCCCAGGCACCCCCCACACACCCAGTCCCCCAGGCCCAGGCACCCCCCACACACCCAGTCCCCCAGGCCCAGGCTCCCCCCCACACACCCAGTCCCCCCGGGCCCAGGCTCCCCCCACACCCAGTCCCCCAGGCCCAGGCTCCCCCCCACACACAGTCCCCCAGGCCCAGGCTCCCCCCCACACACAGTCCCCCAGGCTCCCCCCACACACCCAGTCCCCCAGACCCAGGCTCCCCACACACCCAGTCCCCCAGGCCCAGGCTCCCCCCCACACACAGTCCCCCAGGCCCAGGCTCCCCCCACACACCCAGTCCCCGAGGCCCAGGCTCCCCCCACACCCAGTCCCCGAGGCCCAGGCTCCCCCAACACACCCAGTCCTGCAGTCTCCCCTGCCCACCCCCCACAGTCCCCCAGGCCCAGCCACCCAAACCTCACACAGACCCCCAGGCCCAGGCTCCGGCCCACAAAGTCCGCTAGGCTCAGGCAACACTCCATCCCACAGTCCCCCAGGCCCAGACCCAAGCCCAAGCCCAAGACCAGGCACCCCCCACCTCAATCCCTGAGGCCCGGGCTCCCCACTAACCCCACAGGTCCATCAGGCGAGGGCTCCCTGCCACAGAGACCCAGGCCCTGACTCGAGCTCCCGAGCCTCCAAGTCTCAAGCCCAGACCCAGCTTCCCCACCCCAGCCCACGTTTTCCCCAGCTCGGACTCCTCCCCGCCAACTCTTAAGGCCACTCCCGGGTGCGGTACCTGGACGGTGGTGCGCCGGGATGGCTCGGCCGCCCCCTCCATAGCGGCGTCCTCTGGTGACCAACCCGCGCCGGGTGGCGGTGGTACAGGCTGTCGCAGTCCCCGCACAGCAAGCAGGAGCAGCTCTGGCAGTGGACGGTCACGTTCTCCTTACTGCACACGGCACAGCACGTGTCGAGAGGAGCTGAGCGGGGGGAAGAATGAGTCATTTACACAGGGTACAGTGGGGCGGGGGGGGGGGAAAAGAGGGTCGTGGAATGAGCCAGTTACAGAGGGGGTGCTCTGTGACCTGTCCGTTCTGCCACCCCCACCCTCACCTTGCTTGGAGAGGCTGCCAGTGTTCGGTGCGGAGGCTGAGGTACCAGGATCTTGGCTGCGCCCTCCTCCCGGTACAGCCGGTGGGCTGAGCGTGGGCCAAGGGGCCACGGTGCCACTGGACACTGGTGAGGCTGGAAGAGCAGAGAGGAAGTTCATAGGAACATAAGAAATTAGGAGCAGGGGTAGGCCATTCGGCCTCTCGAGCCAGCTCCGCCATTCAATAAGATCATGGCTGATCTTCTACCTCATCTCCACTTTCCTGCACTATCCCCATATCCCTTGATTCCTTTAATATCCAAAAATCTATCGATCTGTCTTGAACATACTCAATGACTGAGCCTCCACAGCCCTCTGGGGTAGAGAATTCCAAAGATTCACCACCCTCTGAGTGAAGAAATTTCTCCTCATCTCAGTCCTAAATGGCCGACCCCTTATCCTGAGACTGTGACCCCTGGTTCTGGACTCCCCAGACAGGGGAAACATCCTCCCCGCACCTACCCTGTCAAGCCCTGTAAGAATTTTCTACATTTCAATGAGATCACCTCTCATTCTTCTAAACTCTAGAGAATATAGGCCTCGTCTCCTCAATCTCTCCTCATAGGACAATCCCCCCATCCCAGGAACCAGTCTGGTGAACCTTCATTGCACTCCCTCTATGACAAGTATATCCTTCCTGAGGTAAGGAGACCAAAGCTGTACACAACACTCCAGGTGTGGTCTCACCAGGGCCCTATATAATTGCAGTAAGATGCCTTTACTCTTATACTCAAATCCTCTTGTAATAAAGGCCAACATACCATTTGCTTTCCTAACTGCTTGCTGTACCTGCATGTTAACTTTCAGTGATTCGTGTACAAGGACACCTAGGTCCCTCTGAACACCAACATTTCCCAATCTCTCACCATTTAAAATATACTCTGCTTTGCTATTTTTCCTACCAAAGTGGATAACGTCGCATTTCTCCACATTATATTCCATTTGCCATGTTCTTGCCCACTCACTTAGCCTGTCTATATCCCCTTGAAGCCTCTTTGCATCCTCCTCACAACTTACAATCCCACCTCGCTTTGTATCATCAGCAAACTTGGATGTATTACATTTGGTCCCTTCATCCAAATCATTGATATAGATTGTGAATAGCTGAGGCCCAAGCACTGGTCCTTGCGGTACCCAACTAGTTACAGCCTGCCGACCCGAAAACGACCCGTTTATTCCTACTCTCTGTTTTCTGTCCGTTAACCAATCCTCAATCCATGCTAATATATTACCCCCAATCCCACGGGCCCTAATTTTCCCTACTACTGATGTCAGGCTAACTGGTCTGTAGTTCCCCGTTTTCTCTCTCCCTCCTTTCTTAAATAGTGGGGTTATATTTGCTACCTTCCAATCCACAGGAACCATTCTAGAATCTATGGAATTTTGGAAAATGACCACCAATGCATCCACTATCTCTAAAGCCACCTCTTTCAAAACCCTAGGATGTAGGCCATCAGGTCCAGGGGATTTAATGGCTTTTAATTTCTCCAGTACTTTTTTTTTTACTAATAGTAATTTCTTTCAGTTCCTCATTCTCGCTAGGCCCTTGGTTCTTTACTATTTCCAGGAAGTTTTTGGCGTCTTCTTCCGTGAAGACAAACACAAAGTAATTGTTTAATTTCTCTGCCATTTCCTTACTCCCCATTATAATTTTGCCTGTCTCAGCCAGTAAGGGACCCACAGTTACTTTTGCTAATCTTTTCCTTTTTACTTACCTATAGAAGCTTTTACAGTCTGTTTTTATGTATCTCGCTAGTTAACTCTCATATTCTATTTTCCCTTTCTGTATCAATTTCTTGGTCCACCTTTGCTGAATTCTGAAATCCTCCCGATCCTCAGGCTTACTACTCTTTTTGACAACATTATAAGCCTCTTCTCCTTTGATCTAATATACTATCTTTAACTTCTCTTGTTAGCCACGATTTGACCACTTTTCCCTGTGGAGTTTTTGTGCCTTAAAGGAATGTATATTTGTTGTGAATTATGTATTAATTCTTTAAATGGTAGCCATTGCTTGTCTACCGTCATACCCTTTTAATGTAGTTCTATCTTAGCCAACTTGCCCCTCATACCTAAGTAGTTTGCTTTGTTTAGATTTAAGACCCTAGTTTCGGATTTATCTAAATCACTTTCAAACTCAATATAAAATTCTATCATATTATGGTCACTCTTCCCTAAAGGCCCCTTTACTACAAGGTTATTAATTAACCCTTTCTCCGGTTCACGCCATGGGGCACTCCCCACCACTGAACCAAGGGCCCTGCCGGGACCTTGAGATGCCTTGACCCCCCTGACCCTGGGGCATCCAACCCTAGCGCACCCCTGGCCCCAGGGGGAGGGGCAGGGTCACCGGCAGCCCACCACACTGCTGCACTGGTTCCCGAGGGATGCGGTGGTTCCTGATCCAAATCTTGTGGCCACTTGGCATTGCAAGTGTGGGGGTGTGGACACAGCCATGCTTAAAAACAGCAATACATTAATCATCTTTCAATTGGGCACTTTCACAGAGTCACAGAATCTACAGTGCAGATAGAGGCCATTTCGGCCCATCGAGCCTGCACCAACACATATCCCACCCTATTCCTGTAACCCCATGTATTTAATCCCCTAACACTAAGGGTCAATTTATCAGAGCCAAATCAACCTAACCTGCACATCTTTGGACTGTGGGAGGAAACCCACGCAGACACGGGGAGAATGTGCAAACTCCACACAGACAGTCGCCCGAGGCCAGATTTGAACCCGGGTCCCTGGCGCTGTGAGGCAACAGTGCTAACCACTATGCCACCGTGCCCCCCACTTTACAACCTTCCGGGACTCAACATCGAGTTCAACAATTTCAGATCATAACCATTGCTCCCATTTTTTTGGACAGCAGGTACTGGTGATGATTCTGCCATTCCCATTTACAACTCCTCTAGACTCATCTTTTGTTTCTTTACTTGTCCCATTACCATCTCCTTTTGCCTCGCACCATCATCCCTTTAGTCATTTAATCTCTCCTGCTTTCCACCCGATCACAGACCTTCCCTTTTGTTCTTTCCTCCCCTCCCCGCTTTCCCGGCCTCTGTACTTGCTTAAAACCTGTTACATCTCTAACCTTTTCCGGTTCTGACGAAAGGTCATCGACCTGAAACGTTAACTTTGGTTCTCTCTTCACAGAGGCTGAGTCCAGCATTTCCTGTTCATATAATGGCCCGTATTTTCCGATACCTATGGGTGGATACGCGCTGTGTACACACCCGTAGGGACATCGGAAATACCGGTTTCAGGCATGCGAAGCGCATGCGCTGAAAACCAGCATTTCCGATCTGTCACGAATGCTCCTGACAGATCGGACACCTGCCCTGGAGAAGGGCCTCTGCTTTCTGTAGAACCTCCGCCCGCTGAAAACCCTTAGAAATCTTACGCCTGGTAAAAGCAGGCGTAAGGCCTACTTTTACCAGCATAAGAGTTGCAAAAAGTAAAAATAAAAAATAAAAATTTCACTCATTATAATTTTAAAATACTTTTTAAAAAAGGTAAGTTTATTTTTAGCCCCGTAAAAAACTTTAATTTTTTCAAGATATTTAATTTAATGTAATTTTAACTCGTTTTAAAATGGTTTTTCTAAAATGTATTTGATGTTTTAGTGTGTTTTTGGGGTGATTTCCATTCATATATTTGACAGGTCTATCTGTCAAAAGTATGAAGGGAGATTCTCTTCTCCTATTGGCTGGCCTGGCCCACGTGATCCCAGGGACGCTTGCGAACTGCCTGCGCCCCTGGGATACGTGGGCCCTGCGCATTTTGACTTTGGAGAGGCCCGGGAGCGGAAGTGTCCGGACCTCAGGAGCCCTCAGGTAAGTTCATAGATTTTTTTCCGACAGGAGGCATCCGCACGCAGGAAGCTTCCTATCGGAAATTACGAGCCAATAGATTAATCGAGTTGTTTCGATGGGGAAATGCCTCTTCCAGTGTGCTACTGAGCCCCACAGGGTCAGGAAGAGCCCAGGTTCCATCTTCCCTGGTCTGTGCTGAGTTCATAGAATCATAGAAATTTACGGCGCAGAATGAGGCCATTTGGCCCATCAAGTCTGTGCTGGCCGTTAAAGAGCGATCCAGCCTAATCCCACGTTCTAGCTCTTGGTCCGTAGCCCTGTAGGTTACGGCACTTCAAGTGCATATCCAAGTACTTTTTAAATACGATGAGGGTTTCTGCCTCTACTACCCTTTCAGGCAGTGAGTTCAAGACTCCCACCACCCTCTGGGTGAAAACATTTCTCCTCAAATCCCCTCGAATCCTTCTACCAATTACTTTAAATCTTTGCCCCCCGGTTATTGGCCCTTCTGCTAAGGGAAATAGGTCCTTCTTATCCACTCTATCTAGGCCCCTCATAATTTTATACACCTCAATTAAATCTCCCCTCAGCCTCCTTTGTTCCAAAGAAAACAACCCCAGCCTATCCAGTCTTTCCTCATAGCTAAAATTCCCCAGTCCTGGCAACGTCCTCATACATCTCTGCACCCTCTCTAGTGCAATCACATCCTTTCTGTAATGTGGTGACCAGAACTGCACGCAGCACTCTAGCTGAGGCCTAACTAGTGTTTTATACAGTTCAAGCATAACCCCGCTGCTCTTGTATTCTATGCCTCGACTAATAAAGGCAAGTATCCCATATGCCTCCTTAACCACCTTATCTACCTGTCCTGCTACCTTCAGAGATCTGTGGGGTGAGCTGATCCCAGCCAGGGGTGGCCTCAGCACCACCTGGGGCAGTTGGGGTGGGGGGATAATCAGGCCGGCTGCCAGGCGCGGACTCAGCTTATATGCCGCCCACATCCACGCAGGGAAGGAGGAACGGCTTGGCCGAGGGAGCAGAGGGTGAGGGAGCGGAGGGCAAGGAGTCACCACCCTGAGGGGAGGAGGTGGGCAGAGGGGGAATGACAATCAAACGAGAGTCTGCCGTTTACCTGTCGTGGCTCCAATCTGGGAAGGCTCCTGAGAATCAGAGTTCGAGGGTGATGAGACCAACTAGAGAGAGAGAGAGAGAGAGAGAGAGGGAGAGACAGCACAGATCAGTCAGTCTGCAAAGGTGGCAGGGTAAAATGGTAAAGGTGTTTACAATAAAAAGCAGATTACAAAAAGCCAATGGATCCTCGGTCTTGTATACAAATCACTAAAAGCAGCGACGCAGGTTAATAAGGTCATAAAAAAAAGCAAACTAAGCACTGGGATGGATGGAATTACTAGAGGGATGGAATTCAAAAGCAGAGAAGTTATGTTAAACTTGTACTGAACCTTCACTTGGAGTACTGTGAATAGTTCTGGTCTCCAGATTATAGAAAGGATATAGAGGCACTGGAGAAGGTGCAAAAATTATTCACAAAGATGATACCAGAACTGAGAGGTTATAACTATCAGGAAAGGGGGGGACCTGATTGAGTTGTACAAAATTATGAGGGGCATAGATAGGGTAGATAGAAAGGAACTTTTCCCCTTAGTAGAGGGGTCAATAACCAGGGGGCGTAGTTTCAAGGTAAGGGGCAGGAGGTTTAGAGGGGATTTGAGGAAAAACCTTTTCACCCAGAGGGTGGTTGGAATCTGGAACTCACTGCCTGAGAGGGTGGTAGAGGCAGGAACCCTCACAACATTCAAGAAGCATTTAGATGAGCACTTGAAACGCCATAGCATACAAGGCTACGGACCAAGTGCTGGAAAATGGGATTGGAATAGACAGGGCTTGATGACCGGTGCGGACACGATGGGCCGAAGGGCCTCTTTCTGTGCTGTATAACTCTATGACTCTATGAAAGATTGAGCAGATGGGTCTCTTTTCTCCAGATAAAAGACTGAAGGGTGACCCGATAGAGGTCTTTAAAATTATGCAAAGGGTAGACGTAGGGAAGATGTTTCCGCTTGTGCGGGAGTCCAAAAGTAGGGGCCATCAATATAAGATAGTCACCAATAAATCCAATGGGGAATTCAGGAGAAATTTCATTACCCAGAGAGTGTGGTGAGAATGTGGAACTCGCTACCACAGGAAGTGGTTGAGGCGATCAGCCATAGATTACATTTAAGAGGAAGCTAGAAAAGTACATGAGGGAGAAAGGAATAGAAGGATATGTTGATGGGGTGAGATGAAGAAGGGATAGGAGGAGGCTGGTGTGGAGCAGAAACGCCGGCATGGGACAGTTGGGCCGAAGGCCGCTTTCTGTGCTGTAGACACGATGCAACAATGTGAATAGGGGCGTGGGGAGCAAAAGCAAACGGTGATGTTCACCCGAGCACATCAACGGTTCGGCCACACAGTTAGGCTTTTGGGCCTGGTTTTTAGTGCCCTACCAGAGTTGCCAACACATCCAGTGATGGACGGCCCGGGGGTCGCCGGGAATGGACGATTACTTTCCAGGACACTGCTGCGAGCAAAAACCCGGGGTGGGGGGGGGGGTGCAGGGGGGAAAGAGAATCACGGGGAGTAAAAAAAAAAATTGTGGATTTTTAGAAACTTTTGTTTTCCACACTTCCATAATTAGAAAAAAATACTGGAGTTGGGGGGAAAATGGCTATTTGACTGGGTGGGGCGGAGGGAAGTGGGAGGTCATGTGATGAAACCGCCAGTAACACATCCAACCAGAGTTGGCAACGCTATGCCCTACTTTAGGAAGGATGTCAAGGCCCTGGCGAGGGTGCAGGAGAGATTCCCTGGGATCCAGAGGCTTTGGTTATGAGGAGAGACTAAGAGGAACTGGGGTTCTTTTCATTAGGATGGAGAAGGTTAAGAGGAGATCTGATCGAAGGCTTCAAAATCATGAGGGGTTTCGATAAAGTAAATCGGGAAAAACTATTCCCACTGTTGAGTGAGTCGGTAACTTGAGGCCATCAATTTAAGGTCAGCACCAAAAGAACGAGGGAGAGGTCAGAGGGAATGGTTTGTTTTGCAGAGTGTTGTTGGGACATGGTTGGACCGGCCAGAAACTGTGGGGGAAGTAGAATTCAGAAGAGGTCTTAAAAGGGAAGGAGAGAGCCAAGAAAAGTCTTGGGAAAGGGCACAGGGGATTAGGGCGCTTTCAGAGGGAGGACACGGGGCAATGGGGAAAGGGCAGGGAATTGGAGCTCTTTCAGAGAGAGGGCAGGGGCGATGGGCTAAATGGCCTCCTTCTGGGCCTCGAGTCAGTCACTCTCACTCTCCCTTCCAAGTCAGAAGGTCATGGGGTCGAGTCCCCACTCCAGGGACTCGAGCCCATATTCCAGGCCAACACACCCAGTGCTAGTACTAAGGGAGCGCGGCACTGTCGGAGGTGCCGTCTTTCGGATGAGACGTTAAACCGAGGCCCCGTCTGCCCTCTCAGGTGGGCATAAAAGATCCCATGGACCACTATTTCGAGGAGGAGCAGGGGAGTTCTCCCCCCGTGTCCTGGGGCCAATATTTATCTCTCAACCAACAGCACTATAAAACAGATTAACCAGTTCATCCCATGCTATTTGTGGGATCTCACGGTGCGCAAAATGGCGGCCGCGTTCCTCTACATGACAACAGTGACCGCACATCCGAAGTGACGTACAGGCGCCGAGGCGCTTTGTAACCTCCCAAGGAGGTCAAAGGTGTTGTACAAACGCAAACTCTCCCTCCCTTTAGCTTTGAGCGACGTACCTGCTTCTGGTGCCCACCCTGAGCTGGCAGTCCGCCGGCAGGCAGGAATCGGCTGAAGAGCTGCGGGTGAGGGTGCACGCCCTGCAAGCAAACAGGAAAAATGGCGTCAACGAGAAAGACAAAACGTGCGGTTCACACAGTGGCAGTGGCTCGCACCTGTAAAGCCTCACCTCCCGTCATTACCTTTTGGTCACACTTTCATGTCCAGTTGTCCCCCAATGCTAAAATTCCCGCATCCACATTTATAATGGGAAGTGGCTATGTAAACGTGTCACGCTGTCATTCCACCCTCCGGGCAGCGGTGATGCTGTGGCGCCTCTGTTTTCCACGTCCCATCTCCTCAACATAGTCCCGCAGAGAAACTCCAAAGAACTTTCTCTGCTTCCCATATGCTTTGTATATTTAACTGAACCGTGGGCTCAGTCGGTCTCACTCTCGCCTCTGGGTCAGAAGGTCATGGGTTTGAGTACCCACTCCAGAGACTCGAGCCCCATAATCCAGGCTGCTCTCCCGGTGCCAGTGCTGAGGGAGCGCTGCACTGTCGGAGGTGTCGTCTTTTGGATGAGACGTCAAACCGAGGGCCCCATCTGCCCCCATGGAGGGAGAGCAGGGGAGTTCTCCCCGGTGTCCTGGGCCCAATATTTATCCCTGGACCAACATTTTCTGCATTACAACAGTGACTACACTTCAAAAGTACTTCATTGGCTGTAAAGCACTTTGAGACTTCCTGAGGTCAGGAAAGGCTTGGCAGAATTTTTTTTTTTTTTTTTTAAATAAACATCACTGAATTATCTGGTTATCACATTGCTGTTTGTGGGATCGTGCTGTGCGCAAATTGGCTGCTGCGCTTCCTACGTTACAACAGTGACTACACTTCAAAAAAAAGTACTTCCATGGCTGTAAAGCGCTTTGGGACGTCCCGAGGTGGTGAAAACACTGCAGAAATGAAAATCCTTTCTTTCTGTAAATGATAACATCACGAAGCACTGCAGAGTACTGTCATAGCGCTACATACACAACTAACAGGAGTAGGCCACTCGGCCCATTTATAGCGGGCGCGTTCATGCCAACGCAATTTGCCCACTGCACTCAATGGCCAGTGCAACGGGGCTATGGGGGAAAACCCCGTGGGTTTTAATCGGCAGTTTTCACTATTGTTGGACATCCTGGTGAGTTAAGGGTTAATGATCAAACTTCTTTGTATCATGGAGCAACAGGCTTTCCAAGATAAACAAGATGGCTTTGAAGTGTCGTGAGAGGAGAGGAAAGCCTGGCTTGTCTTATGCTTTTAGTGTCCAAGTGTTATATACGAGAAATGCCTGTACAAGGGAATAAATGACAGTAATGACATGAGTGATTAATGTTGTGTCTGTGTGTTGATAGAGACACTGAAGACAGGAGTTGGTTTGATAGGTGTTTACTAAACAAAGTCTGGAGGGGAACTAACGGATACAACACAATACTCAGGCTTATATAGCCGAGTGGCCATTACCGGCATTACAGTACACATGGGGCTCTTAAAGGCACATACACTACAATTAAGATGTAACTTTAGTGGCTAGGGTAATAAACATAGGTAGAGGGATCCATTATTATAGAAAGATAACAGTTAATAAAGCCTGTTCTTCAAAAAGGTTAAGTACTGTTCCGTCAGGAAGACTTGTTTGAGGGAAGTAGCTTTGGAGTAAACAATTATAACTGTTTACATGAATAGACTGTTTTCAAAGGGATTTGGGAATAGTTACATCATGACGTGAACCTTTGTTGTAGGCAAATATATATATTTTTTAATTCGTTTATGGCATGTGGGTGTCGCTGGCTAGGCCGGCATTTATTGCCCATCCCTAACTGCCCCTGAGAAGGTGGTGGTTATTAGCCTTCTTGAACCGCTGCAGTCCAAGTGGTGAAGGTACTCCCACAGTGCTGTTAGGGAGGGAGTTTCAGGATTTTGACCCAGCGACGATGAAGGATTGGCAATATATTTCCAGGATGGTCTGCGACTTGGAGGAGAATTTGGAGGTGGTGGTGTTCCCATGCGCCTGCTGCCCATGTCCTTCTAGGTGGTAGAGGTCACAGGTTTGGGAGATGCTGCCGAAGAAGCCTTGGCGAGTTGCTGCAGTGCCTCTTGTAGATGGTACACACTGCAGCCACGGTACACCGGTGGTGGAGGGAGTGAATGTTTAAGGTGGTGGATGGGGTGCCAAATCAAGCGGGCTGCTTTGTCCTGGATGGTGTCGAGCTTCTTGAGTGTTGTTGGAGCTGCACTCATCCAGGCAAGTGGAGAGTATTCCATCACACTCCTGACTTGTGTCTTGTAGATGGTGGAAAGGCTTTGGGGAGTCAGGAGGTGAGACACTCGCCGCAGAATACCTGTATAAAAGGAGCATGGTTTTCAACAGCTTTTCAGAGAGCTCGAAAGATACAGAAAGCTAAAAGCTGCTCTCTCTGAAAACAGTTCGGCCGATCACTGTGCTGTATATCAATCAAGTCTGTTCTGTATACTCCACCAGCAAGTGTCTTCTGCTTAACGGAGTCCTCCCATTTTGCACTGAGGATTTGGCGTGGAGAGTGTTGCACAGAGCAGTACTGTGCAACAGATTTTTAAGCAGATTCACGGACTCCGACCCAGGCTGCCTGTAATTTCTACGATCTGGAAGAGTCCGTGTTTCATGTATACGTGGGGTGTGAGAGGTTGCAGCCCCTCTTCCACTATTTGAAGAGGCTGCTCCTCAATTGTCAACAATCAAGTCCCATAAGAACATAAGACGTAGGACCAGGAGCAGGTCATTTGGCCCCTCGAGCCTTCTCCGCCATTCAATAAGATCATGGCTGATCTGATCTTGGCCTCAACTCCACTTCCCTGCCCCGCTCCCCGTAACCCTTGACTCTCTTATCGTTCAAAAGTCTGTCTATCTCCACCTTAAATATATTCAATGACCCAGCCTCCACAGCTCTCCGGGGAAGAGAATTCCAAAGATTCACAACCTCTGAAAGAAGAAATTTCTCCTGCTTTCCATTTTAAATGAGCGACCCTTTATTCTGAAATTATGCCCCTAGTTCTAGATACCCCCATGAGGGGAAACATCCTCTCTGCATCTACCCTGTCAATCCCCCTCAGAATCTTATATGTTTCAATAAGATCCCCTCTCATTCTTCTAAACTCCGATGACTATAGGCCCAACCTGCTCAACCTTTCCTCATAAGACAACCCCTTCATCTCCAGAATCAACCTCGTGAACCTTCTCTGAACTGCCTCCAATGCAAGTATATCCTTCCCATGCTCCTGATCTTTGGCCACCCAGTGCAGAGAGGAGTGGGCAGGTCGGGGGAGCTCCTCTTGGGTCTGCTCCTGGGCCTGGCCAAAGTGGCCATCAACAGGCCCAGGCAGCGAACAGTCAAAGGGGTCGTCCGTCCATCCTGACTGCCTGCCTCTCTTCCCCGGCTATGTCCGAGCCCGGGTGTCCCTGGAGAGGGAGGACGCAGTGTCCACCCGTACGCTCGAGACCTTCCGCGACCGGTGGGCACAGGAGAGACTGGAGTGCTTCGTCGACACCCGGAACCAAATTTTAATTTAATTTGGCAAGTTTCTGTCTTTCAGATGAGACATTAAACCGAGGGCCCCGTCTGCCCTCTCAGGGGGATGTAAAAGATCCCACGGCCACTATTTCGAAGGGGAGTGGGGGGGGGGGGGGGGGGGGGGACTCTTCCCGGTGTCCTGGGGCCAATATTTATCCCTCGATCATCATCACTAAAACAGATTATCTGGTCATTATCACCTTGCTGTGCGCAAAATGGCTGCCGCAGTTCTTACATTATAACAACAGTGACTACACTTAAAATGTACTTCATTGACACTAAAGCGCTTTGTAACGACCTGAGGTTGTTAAAGGCACTGTAGAAATACAACTTCTTTTTCTCTTTTAAATTGGTTTAAGTTACAGTTAAATGTTGGTGCTCCTTTATAAGGGGGGCACCTGCAAAATCTTAATCGTCATCATTACAGAAAGAGAAGGAAGAAGGTTGAATGCTAAAAACTATCACTGACTGCTAGGACAGACATCGTCATAGAGATTAACACTGTCCCTAATACAGGAGACTGCAGGAGGGTTGGGAGATGGTGATTCGCATGTGAATGTGGGTGAATTATTAGGCTTGCTATGTACATCGCGCTATGACAGTACTTTACCATGTACTGTTAGATCGTTGCTGAGGAATCGAGACAAGACTGCAAATAATGCAACCAGCTTTACTTAAATAATTTCTTTGTAGGAACATAGAAACAGGAGGAGGCCATTCAGGCCCTCAAGCCTGTTACATAGGATCAGGAGGAGGCCGTACAGCCCCTCAAGCCTGTTACACAGGAACAGGAGGAGGCCATTCAGCCCCTCAAGCCTGTTACAAGGAACAGCAGGAGGCCATTCAGTCCCTCAGGCCTGTTAAACAGGAACACCAGGAGGCCATTCAGCCCCTCGAGCCTGTTACAAGGAACAGCAGGAGGCCAGTCAGCCCCCTCAAGCCTGTTACACAGGAACAAGAGGAGGCCATTCAGCCCCTCGAGCCTGTTACATGGAAACAGGAGCAGGCCATTCAGCCCCTCAGGCCTGTTAAACAGGAACACCAGGAGGCCCTCACTAACACACAGCCTGTATTCGAGAGTGGGACAGGCTGTGTGTGGGTGATGGAGGAGCTGGTATCTGAGAGTGGGACAGGCTGTGTGTGGGTGATGGAGGAGCTGGTATCTGAGAGTGGGACAGGCTGTGTGTGGGTGATGGAGGAGCTGGTATCTGAGAGTGGGACAGGCTGTGTGTGGGTGATGGAGGAGCTGGTATCTGAGAGTGGGACAGGCTGTGTGTGGGTGATGGAGGAGCTGGTATCTGAGAGTGGGACAGGCTGTGTGTGGGTGATGGAGGAGCTGGTATCTGAGAGTGGGAAAGGCTGTGTGTGGGTGATGGAGGAGCTGGTATCTGAGAGTGGGACAGGCTGTGTGTGGGTGATGGAGGAGCTGGTATCTGAGAGTGGGACAGGCTGTGTGTGGGTGATGGAGGAGCTGGTATCTGAGAGTGGGAAAGGCTGTGTGTGGGTGATGGAGGAGCTGGTATCTGAGAGTGGGACAGGCTGTGTGTGGGTGATGGAGGAGCTGGTATCTGAGAGTGGGACAGGCTGTGTGTGGGTGATGGAGGAGCTGGTATCTGAGAGTGGGACAGCCTGTGTGTGGGTGATGGAGGAGCTGGTATCTGAGAGTGGGACAGGCTGTGTGTGGGCGATGGAGGAGCTGGTATCAGAGAGTGGGACAGGCTGTGTTAGTGTTGGAGGAGTTGGTAACATCATCTGCAAAAGAGGTAGATGTTGCATTTGAGGCCTACCCAATCAGGCCTCAACTCAGGAACCGCTCACTGGCCTTCAAACATTGGGTTTTTCACCACACCACAGATGAGTGCGCGAGGCCTTCTGTTCAGGCTTCGATGCATTACACCCCAAGGCACATAAGTTGTTGATGCCTCTCCACTTCTGATTCAACCACCTTGGCCACTAGTCACCACTTTTCAGTCGTAAAGACGAGTGTCATTCCTGGGCCCTGGAAAACCACCCCACCATTCTGATTCAAAATGGCAGCCGCTCGGGCCTTACCTTGCGCAGTTGCTCCAGCTCGATCTGAAGCATGGCCACTTCGACAGTCACAGCTGCCACTTTCCTCAGGTCGGGATCCAACACGTCCTCTGGGAAACTCATCCCATCGCTCTGTTCCACGGTGTATCCATACTGATGCAAGATGGCTCGCCCGCCCTGGGAACCACGCAACGTAAAGAACAGAGGTAAAACTTGGCCGACATTCTGGGCTCCTCCCCCTCAGGGTGATATCTGTACACTAACTGGTGTCTCTCAGTCCCCTCTCTCTCAGGGAGATATCTGTACACTGACTGGTGTCTCTCTGTCCCCTCTCCCTCGGGGAGATATCTGTACACTAACTGGTGTCTCTCAGTCCCCTCTCTCTCAGGGAGATATCTGTACACTGACTGGTGTCTCTCTGTCCCCTCTCCCTCGGGGAGATATCTGTACACTGACTGGTGTCTCAGTCCCTCTCCCTCAGGGAGATATCTGTACACTGACTGGTGTCTCTCAGTCCCTCTCTCTCAGGGAGATATCTGTACACTGACTGGTGTCTCTCAGTCCCCTCTCTCTCAGGGAGATATCTGTACACTGACTGGTGTCTCTCAGTCCCTCTCCCTCAGGGAGATATCTGTACACTGACTGGTGTCTCAGTCCCTCTCCCTCAGGGAGATATCTGTACACTGACTGGTGTCTCTCAGTCCCTCTCTCTCAGGGAGATATCTGTACACTGACTGGTGTCTCTCTGTCCCCTCTCCCTCAGGGAGATATCTGTACAATGACTGGTGTCTCTCAGTCCCTCTCCCTCAGGGAGATATCTGTACACTGACTGGTGTCTCTCAGTCCCTCTCCCTCAGGGAGATACCTGTACACTGACTGGTGTCTCTCAGTCCCTCTCCCTCAGGGAGATATCTGTACACTGACTGGTGTCTCTCAATCTCTCTCCCTCAGGGAGATATCTGTACACTGACTGGTGTCTCAGTCCCTCTGCCTCGGGGAGATATCTGTACACTGACTGGTGTCTCAGTCCCTCTCCCTCAGGGTGATATCTGTACACTAACTGGTGTCTCTCAATCTCTCTCCCTCAGGGTGATATCTGTACACTGACTGGTGTCTCAGTCCCTCTCCCTCAGGGTGATATCTGTACACTGACTGGTGTCTCAGTCCCTCTCCCTCGGGGAGATATCTGTACACAGACTGGTGTCTCTCAATTTCTCTCCCTCAGGGAGATATCTGTACACTGACTGGTGTCTCAGTCCCTCTCCCTCAGGGAGATATCTGTACACTGACTGGTGTCTCAGTCCCTCTCCCTCGGGGATATATCTGTACACTGACTGGTGTCTCAGTCCCTCTCCCTCGGTGAGATATCTGTACACAGACTGGTGTCTCAGTCCCTCTCCCTCGGAGATATCTGTACAATGACTGGTGTCTCTCAGTCCCTCTCCCTCAGGGAGATATCTGTACACTGACTGGTGTCTCTCAGTCCCTCTCCCTCAGGGAGATATCCATACACTGACGGGTGTCTCTCAGTCCCTCTCCCTCAGGGAGATATCCATACACTGACTGGTGTCTCTCAGTCCCTCTCCCTCAGGGAGATATCTGTACACTAACTGGTGTCTCTCAGTCCCTCTCCCTCAGGGAGATATCTGTACACTAACTGGTGTCTCTCAGTCCCTCTCCCTCAGGGAGATACCTGTACACTGACTGGTGTCTCTCAGTCCTTCTCCCTCAGGGAGATATTTGTACACTGACTGGTGTCTCAGTCCCTCTCCCTCAGGGAGATATCTGTACACTGACTGGTGTCTCTCAGTCCCTCTCCCTCAGGGAGATATCTGTACACTGACTGGTGTCTCTCAGTCCCTCTCCCTCAGGGAAATATCCATACACTGACGGGTGTCTCTCAGTCCCTCTCCCTCAGGGAGATATCTGTACACTGACTGGTGTCGCTCAGTCCCTCTCCCTCAGGGAAATATCCATACACTGACGGGTGTCTCTCAGTCCCTCTCCCTCAGGGAGATATCTGTACACTGACTGGTGTCTCTCAGTCCCTCTCCCTCGGGGAGATATCTGTACACTGACTGGTGTCTCTCAGTCCCTCTCCCTCAGGGTGATATCTGTACACTGACTGGTGTCTCTCAGTCCCTCTCCCTCGGGGAGATATCTGTACACTGACTGGTGTCTCTCAGTCCCTCTCCCTCAGGGTGATATCTATACACTGACTGGTGTCTCTCAGTCCCTCTCCCTCAGGGAGTTATCTGTACACTGACTGGTGTCTCTCAGTCCCTCTCCCTCAGGGAGATATCTGTACACTGACTGGTGTCTCTCAGTCCCTCTCCCTCAGGGAGATATCTGTACACTGACTGGTGTCTCTCAGTCCCTCTCCCTCAGGGAGATATCTGTACACTGACTGGTGTCTCTCAGTCCCTCTCCCTCAGGGAGATATCTGTACACTGACTGGTGTCTCTCAGTCCCTCTCCCTCAGGGAGATATCTGTACACTGACTGGTGTCTCTCAGTCCCCCTCCCTCAGGGAGATATCTGTACACTGACTGGTGTCTCTCAGTCCCCCTCCCTCAGGGAGATATCTGTACACTGACTGGTGTCTCTCAGTCCCTCTCTCTCAGGGAGATATCTGTACACTGACTGGTGTCTCTCAGTCCCTCTCCCTCAGGGAGATATCTGTACACTGACTGGTGTCTCTCAGTCCCTCTCTCTCAGGGAGATATCTGTACACTGACTGGTGTCTCTCAGTCCCTCTCCCTCGGTGAGATATCTGTACACTGACTGGTGTCGCTCAGTCCCCTCTCCCTCAGGGAGATATCTGTACACTGACTGGTGTCTCTCAGTCCCTCTCCCTCGGTGAGATATCTGTACACTGACTGGTGTCTCTCAGTCCCCTCTCCCTCAGGGAGATATCTGTACACTGACTGGTGTCTCTCAGTCCCCTCTCCCTCAGGGAGATATCTGTACACTGACTGGTGTCTCTCAGTCCCCTCTCCCTCAGGGAGATATCTGTACACTGACTGGTGTCTCTCAGTTCTTTACCTGGATTCCATCCACGGTGGTTTTGAAGACGGGGTTGTTAAACTTCACCGCCCTCCAGAACTTGGGCTTGTGTGGCGAGAGAAGGTTGCGGCCATACTTCTCCAGGATGTTGAAGGCTGTGCTGATGGCGCTCAGCCCCTGATTCGGCTGCACCGAGAATGGAAAGAGATAGAGAGAGAGATAGAGAGAGAGAGAGAGAGAGAATATGGAGAAAAGGGAGAGCAATCAGCAACGATTCCTCACCATGTCCCTCAAGGACGGCTTGTCAGCCGTGTCACAGTGAGTCTCGCTCTCGCCTCCGAGTCAGAAGGTCGTCTGTTCGAGCCCCCCACTCCAGAGACTCGAGCCCTGTAATCAAGGAATTCCTCCTCATCTCTGTCCTAAATGGCTTACCCCTTACCTTTAGGCTGTGACCCCTGGTTCTGGACTCCGCCATCGGGAACATCCTTCCTGCATCTAGTCTGTCTAGTCCTGTTAGAATTTTATAAGTTTCAATGAGATCCCCTCTCATTCTTCTAAACTCTAGCGAATACAAGCCCAATCGACCCAATCTCTCCTCATACGTCATTCCTGCCATCCCAGGTATCAGTCTGGTGGATACTGAGGGAGTGCTGCACTGTCGGAGGCGTCACCTTTTGCAGTGGACGTTAAAGATCCCGCGGCCAATATTGGAAGAAGAACAGGGGAGTTCTCCTGGGGCCGATATTTATCCCGCAACCAAAATCACAAAAACAGATGATCTGGTGGTTATCACATTGCTGTTTGTGGCACCTTGCTGTGCAGAAATCAGCTGCCGGGTTGGCCACATTCCAACAGTGATGACACTCTGAAGTGCCCTGGGACGGCCGGGTTGGCCACATTCCAACAGTGATGACACTCTGAAGTGCCCTGGGACGGCCGGGTTGGTCACATTCCAACAGCGACAACACTCTGAAGTGCCCTGGGACGGCCGGGTTGGTCACATTCCAACAGCGACAACACTCTGAAGTGCCCTGGGACGACCGGAGGCGGTTGAAAGGCACGGTGAAAATGCAATTTCCTCCTTTCTACAGGGTGGTTGGGAGACGTTTAAAAAAAAAAAAGGATCATTCCTGGCCGTTAACGTATCTGAAATCAGGGAACACAGAAAATATACAGGGGGGAAAAAAATCTAGCTGAAGCACAGCTAATTAGCTCCGCCGCGGAGGCCCTGATGAGCAGAAAGACGACAGGAATCCAGGGAGGAGTTTGCATTTCTACCCCACCACTTAGTTACACCAGTTATCAGCGGGAGGTTGATGACCGCGAGGCGCAGGCAGGGCTGTGACGGGCTCTGCTCGGCACGTACCCACTCAACTCAACGTGGAGAGAGAACTGCACAGAGCAGGACTCTTCATCCGGGTCAGATACAGAGTAAAGCTCCCTCTACACTGTCCCATCAAACACTCCCAGGGCAGGTACAGCACGGGTTAGATACAGAGTAAAGCTCCCTCTACACTGTCCCATCAAACACTCCCAGGGCAGGTACTGCACAGGTTAGATACAGAGTAAAGCTCCCTCTACACTGTCCCATCAAACACTCCCAGGGCAGGTACAGCACGGGATAGATACAGAGTAAAGCTCCCTCTACACTGTCCCATCAAACACTCCCAGGGCAGGTACAGCACGGGTTAGATACAGAGTAAAGCTCCCTCTACACTGTCCCATCAAACACTCCCAGGGCAGGTACAGCACGGGTTAGATACAGAGTAAAGCTCCCCCTACACTGTCCCATCAAACACTCCCAGGGCAGGTACAGCACAGGTTAGATACAGAGTAAAGCTCCCTCTACACTGTCCCATCAAACACGGCCAGGGCAGGTACAGCACGGGTTAGATACAGAGTAAAGCTCCCTCTACACTGTCCCATCAAACACTCCCTGGGCAGGTACAGCACGGGTTAGATACAGAGTAAAGCTCCCTCTACACTGTCCCATCAAACACTCCCAGGGCAGGTACAGCACGGGTTAGATACAGAGTAAAGCTCCCTCTACACTGTCCCATCAAATAACAACAACTTGCATTTAAACAGCATTTTTAATGTAGTAAGAACATCCCAAGGTGCTTCATAGGAACTTTAATTGGACAAAATTTGACACCGAGTCACATAAGGAGATATTAGGACAGATGACCAAAAGGTTGGTCAAAGAAGTAGGTTTTAAGGAGCGTCTTAAAGGAGAGGTGGAGAGATTTATGGAGAGGCGGAGAGGTTTAGGGAGGGAATTCCAGAGCTTAGGGCTTTGGCAGCTGAAGGCACGGCCGCCAATGGTGGAGCGATTAAAATCGGGGATGAGCAAGGGACCAGAATTAGAGGAGCGCAGAGGTCTCGGAGGGTTGCAAGGCTGGAGGAGGTTACTGAGATAGAGAGGGGCATGGCCATGGAGGGATTTGAAAACTAGGATGAGATATTAAAATCGAGGCGTTGCTGGACCGGGAGTCAATGTAGGTCAGCGCGCACAGGGGTGATGGGTGAACAGGACACGGGTGACGGGTGAACGGGACTTGGTGCGAGTTAGGACACGGGGCAGCGCACACAGGGGTGATGGGTGAACGGGACTTGGTGCGAGTTAGGATACGGGGCAGTGAGCACAGGGGGTGATGGGTGAACGGGACTTGGTGCGAGTTAGGATACGGGGCAGTGAGCACAGGGGTGATGGGTGAACAGGACACGGGTGACGGGTGAACGGGACTTGGTGCGAGTTAGGACACGGGGCAGCGCACACAGGGGTGATGGGTGAACGGGACTTGGTGCGAGTTAGGATACGGGGCAGTGAGCACAGGGGGTGATGGGTGAAGGGGACTTGGTGCGAGTTAGGATACGGGGCAGCGAGCACAGGGGTGATGGGTGAACGGGACACGGGTGACGGGTGAACGGGACTTGGTGCGAGTTAGGACACGGGGCAGTGAGCACAGGGGGTGATGGGTGAAGGGGACTTGGTGCGAGTTAGGATACGGGGCAGCGAGCACAGGGGGTGATGGGTGAACGGGACTTGGTGCGAGTTAGGACACGGGGCAGCGCGCACAGGGGTGATGGGTGAATGGGACTTGGTGCGAGTTAGGACACGGGGCAGCGCGCACAGGGGTGATGGGTGAACGGGACTTGGTGCGAGTTAGGACACGGGGCAGCGAGCACAGGGGGTGATGGGTGAAGGGGACTTGGTGCGAGTTAGGATACGGGGCAGTGAGCACAGGGGTGATGGGTGAATGGGACTTGGTGCGAGTTAGGACATGGGGCAGCGCGCACAGGGGTGATGGGTGAATGGGACTTGGTGCGAGTTAGGACACGGGGCAGTGAGCACAGGGGGTGATGGGTGAAGGGGACTTGGTGCGAGTTAGGATACGGGGCAGTGAGCACAGGGGGTGATGGGTGAACGGGACTTGGTGCGAGTTAGGACACGGGGCAGTGAGCACAGGGGGTGATGGGTGAAGGGGACTTGGTGCGAGTTAGGACACGGGGCAGTGAGCACAGGGGGTGATGGGTGAACGGGACTTGGTGCGAGTTAGGACACGGGGCAGTGAGCACAGGGGGTGATGGGTGAAGGGGACTTGGTGCGAGTTAGGATACGGGGCAGTGAGCACAGGGGGTGATGGGTGAAGGGGACTTGGTGCGAGTTAGGATACGGGGCAGTGAGCACAGGGGGTGATGGGTGAAGGGGACTTGGTGCGAGTTAGGACACGGGGCAGTGAGCACAGGGGGTGATGGGTGAACGGGACTTGGTGCGAGTTAGGATACGGGGCAGTGAGCACAGGGGGTGATGGGTGAAGGGGACTTGGTGTGAGTTAGGACACGGGGCAGTGAGCACAGGGGGTGATGGGTGAAGGGGACTTGGTGCGAGTTAGGATACGGGGCAGTGAGCACAGGGGGTGATGGGTGAAGGGGACTTGGTGTGAGTTAGGACACGGGGCAGTGAGCACAGGGGGTGATGGGTGAAGGGGACTTGGTGCGAGTTAGGATACGGGGCAGTGAGCACAGGGGGTGATGGGTGAAGGGGACTTGGTGCGAGTTAGGATACGGGTCAGTGAGCACAGGGGGTGATGGGTGAACGGGACTTGGTGCGAGTTAGGATACGGGGCAGTGAGCACAGGGGGTGATGGGTGAACGGGACTTGGTGCGAGTTAGGATACGGGGCAGTGAGCACAGGGGGTGATGGGTGAAGGGGACTTGGTGCGAGTTAGGATACGGGGCAGTGAGCACAGGGGGTGATGGGTGAAGGGGACTTGGTGCGAGTTAGGACACGGGGCAGTGAGCACAGGGGGTGATGGGTGAAGGGGACTTGGTGCGAGTTAGGATACGGGGCAGTGAGCACAGGGGGTGATGGGTGAAGGGGACTTGGTGCGAGTTAGGATACGGGGCAGTGAGCACAGGGGGTGATGGGTGAAGGGGACTTGGTGCGAGTTAGGACACGGGGCAGTGAGCACAGGGGGTGATGGGTGAAGGGGACTTGGTGCGAGTTAGGACACGGGCAGTGAGCACAGGGGGTGATGGGTGAAGGGGACTTGGTGCGAGTTAGGATACGGGGCAGTGAGCACAGGGGGTGATGGGTGAACGGGACTTGGTGCGAGTTAGGATACGGGGCAGTGAGCACAGGGGGTGATGGGTGAACGGGACTTGGTGCGAGTTAGGATACGGGCAGTGAGCACAGGGGGTGATGGGTGAAGGGGACTTGGTGCGAGTTAGGATACGGGGCAGTGAGCACAGGGGGTGATGGGTGAAGGGGACTTGGTGCGAGTTAGGATACGGGGCAGTGAGCACAGGGGGTGATGGGTGAAGGGGACTTGGTGCGAGTTAGGACACGGGGCAGTGAGCACAGGGGGTGATGGGTGAACGGGACTTGGCGCGAGTTAGGACACGGGGCAGTGAGCACAGGGGGTGATGGGTGAAGGGGACTTGGTGCGAGTTAGGATACGGGGCAGTGAGCACAGGGGGTGATGGGTGAACGGGACTTGGTGCGAGTTAGGATACGGGGCAGTGAGCACAGGGGGTGATGGGTGAACGGGACTTGGTGCGAGTTAGGATACGGGCAGTGAGCACAGGGGGTGATGGGTGAAGGGGACTTGGTGCGAGTTAGGATACGGGGCAGTGAGCACAGGGGGTGATGGGTGAAGGGGACTTGGTGCGAGTTAGGATACGGGGCAGTGAGCACAGGGGGTGATGGGTGAAGGGGACTTGGTGCGAGTTAGGACACGGGGCAGTGAGCACAGGGGGTGATGGGTGAACGGGACTTGGCGCGAGTTAGGACACGGGGCAGTGAGCACAGGGGGTGATGGGTGAAGGGGACTTGGTGCGAGTTAGGATACGGGGCAGTGAGCACAGGGGGTGATGGGTGAACGGGACTTGGTGCGAGTTAGGATACGGGGCAGCGAGCACAGGGGTGATGGGTGAAGGGGACTTGGTGCGAGTTAGGACACGGGGCAGTGAGCACAGGGGGTGATGGGTGAAGGGGACTTGGTGCGAGTTAGGATACGGGGCAGTGAGCACAGGGGGTGATGGGTGAAGGGGACTTGGTGCGAGTTAGGACACGGGGCAGTGAGCACAGGGGTGATGGGTGAAGGGGACTTGGTGCGAGTTAGGATACGGGGCAGTGAGCACAGGGGGTGATGGGTGAAGGGGACTTGGTGCGAGTTAGGATACGGGACAGTGAGCACAGGGGTGATGGGTGAAGGGGACTTGGTGCGAGTTAGGATACGGGGCAGTGAGCACAGGGGGTGATGGGTGAAGGGGACTTGGTGCGAGTTAGGATACGGGGCAGTGAGCACAGGGGGTGATGGGTGAAGGGGACTTGGTGCGAGTTAGGATACGGGGCAGTGAGCACAGGGGGTGATGGGTGAACGGGACTTGGTGCGAGTTAGGATACGGGGCAGTGAGCACAGGGGGTGATGGGTGAAGGGGACTTGGTGCGAGTTAGGACACGGGGCAGTGAGCACAGGGGGTGATGGGTGAAGGGGACTTGGTGCGAGTTAGGACACGGGGCAGTGAGCACAAGGGGTGATGGGTGAAGGGGACTTGGTGCGAGTTAGGTTACGGGGCAGTGAGCACAGGGGGTGATGGGTGAACGGGACTTGGTGCGAGTTAGGATACGGGGCAGTGAGCACAGGGGGTGATGGGTGAAGGGGACTTGGTGCGAGTTAGGATACGGGGCAGTGAGCACAGGGGGTGATGGGTGAAGGGGACTTGGTGCGAGTTAGGATATGGGGCAGTGAGCACAGGGGGTGATGGGTGAACGGGACTTGGTGCGAGTTAGGACACGGGGCAGTGAGCACAGGGGGTGATGGGTGAAGGGGACTTGGTGCGAGTTAGGACACGGGGCAGTGAGCACAGGGGGTGATGGGTGAAGGGGACTTGGTGCGAGTTAGGACACGGGGCAGTGAGCACAGGGGGTGATGGGTGAAGGGGACTTGGTGCGAGTTAGGATACGGGGCAGTG
This sequence comes from Somniosus microcephalus, assembly GCF_052327205.1. Classification (NCBI taxonomy): domain Eukaryota; kingdom Metazoa; phylum Chordata; class Chondrichthyes; order Squaliformes; family Somniosidae; genus Somniosus; species Somniosus microcephalus. Next base: position 97,523,981 of record NC_140990.1, on the reverse strand, counting down.
AGCACAGGGGGTGATGGGTGAACGGGACTTGGTGCGAGTTAGGATACGGGGCAGTGAGCACAGGGGGTGATGGGTGAAGGGGACTTGGTGCGAGTTAGGATACGGGGCAGTGAGCACAGGGGGTGATGGGTGAAGGGGACTTGGTGCGAGTTAGGATACGGGGCAGTGAGCACAGGGGGTGATGGGTGAAGGGGACTTGGTGCGAGTTAGGATACGGGGCAGTGAGCACAGGGGGTGATGGGTGAAGGGGACTTGGTGCGAGTTAGGACACGGGGCAGTGAGCACAGGGGGTGATGGGTGAACGGGACTTGGCGCGAGTTAGGACACGGGGCAGTGAGCACAGGGGGTGATGGGTGAAGGGGACTTGGTGCGAGTTAGGATACGGGGCAGTGAGCACAGGGGGTGATGGGTGAACGGGACTTGGTGCGAGTTAGGATACGGGGCAGCGAGCACAGGGGTGATGGGTGAAGGGGACTTGGTGCGAGTTAGGACACGGGGCAGTGAGCACAGGGGGTGATGGGTGAAGGGGACTTGGTGCGAGTTAGGATACGGGGCAGTGAGCACAGGGGGTGATGGGTGAAGGGGACTTGGTGCGAGTTAGGACACGGGGCAGTGAGCACAGGGGGTGATGGGTGAAGGGGACTTGGTGCGAGTTAGGATACGGGGCAGTGAGCACAGGGGGTGATGGGTGAAGGGGACTTGGTGCGAGTTAGGATACGGGGCAGTGAGCACAGGGGGTGATGGGTGAAGGGGACCTGGTGCGAGTTAGGACACGGGGCAGTGAGCACAGGGGGTGATGGGTGAAGGGGACTTGGTGCGAGTTAGGATACGGGGCAGTGAGCACAGGGGGTGATGGGTGAAGGGGACTTGGTGCGAGTTAGGACACGGGGCAGTGAGCACAGGGGGTGATGGGTGAAGGGGACTTGGTGCGAGTTAGGATATGGGGCAGTGAGCACAGGGGGTGATGGGTGAACGGGACTTGGTGCGAGTTAGGACACGGGGCAGTGAGCACAGGGGGTGATGGGTGAAGGGGACTTGGTGCGAGTTAGGATACGGGGCAGTGAGCACAGGGGGTGATGGGTGAAGGGGACTTGGTGCGAGTTAGGATACGGGGCAGTGAGCACAGGGGGTGATGGGTGAAGGGGACTTGGTGCGAGTTAGGACACGGGGCAGTGAGCACAGGGGGTGATGGGTGAAGGGGACTTGGTGCGAGTTAGGATACGGGGCAGTGAGCACAGGGGGTGATGGGTGAAGGGGACTTGGTGCGAGTTAGGACACGGGGCAGTGAGCACAGGGGGTGATGGGTGAAGGGGACTTGGTGCGAGTTAGGACACGGGGCAGTGAGCACAGGGGGTGATGGGTGAAGGGGACTTGGTGCGAGTTAGGATACGGGGCAGTGAGCACAGGGGGTGATGGGTGAAGGGGACTTGGTGCGAGTTAGGATACGGGGCAGTGAGCACAGGGGGTGATGGGTGAAGGGGACTTGGTGCGAGTTAGGACACGGGGCAGTGAGCACAGGGGGTGATGGGTGAAGGGGACTTGGTGCAAGTTAGGATACGGGGCAGTGAGCACAGGGGGTGATGGGTGAAGGGGACTTGGTGCGAGTTAGGATACAGGGCAGTGAGCACAGGGGGTGATGGGTGAAGGGGACTTGGTGCGAGTTAGGATACGGGGCAGTGAGCACAGGGGGTGATGGGTGAAGGGGACTTGGTGCAAGTTAGGATACGGGGCAGTGAGCACAGGGGGTGATGGGTGAAGGGGACTTGGTGCAAGTTAGGATACGGGGCAGTGAGCACAGGGGGTGATGGGTGAACGGGACTTGGTGCGAGTTAGGACACGGGGCAGTGAGCACAGGGGGTGATGGGTGAAGGGGACTTGGTGCGAGTTAGGATACGGGGCAGTGAGCACAGGGGGTGATGGGTGAAGGGGACTTGGTGCGAGTTAGGATACGGGGCAGTGAGCACAGGGGGTGATGGGTGAAGGGGACTTGGTGCGAGTTAGGACACGGGGCAGTGAGCACAGGGGGTGATGGGTGAAGGGGACTTGGTGCGAGTTAGGATACGGGGCAGTGAGCACAGGGGGTGATGGGTGAAGGGGACTTGGTGCGAGTTAGGATACGGGGCAGTGAGCACAGGGGGTGATGGGTGAACGGGACTTGGTGCGAGTTAGGACACGGGGCAGTGAGCACAGGGGGTGATGGGTGAAGGGGACTTGGTGCGAGTTAGGATACGGGGCAGTGAGCACAGGGGGTGATGGGTGAAGGGGACTTGGTGCGAGTTAGGATACGGGGCAGTGAGCACAGGGGGTGATGGGTGAAGGGGACTTGGTGCGAGTTAGGATACGGGGCAGTGAGCACAGGGGGTGATGGGTGAAGGGGACTTGGTGCGAGTTAGGATACGGGGCAGTGAGCACAGGGGTGATGGGTGAAGGGGACTTGGTGCGAGTTAGGACACGGGGCAGTGAGCACAGGGGGTGATGGGTGAAGGGGACTTGGTGCGAGTTAGGATACGGGGCAGTGAGCACAGGGGGTGATGGGTGAAGGGGACTTGGTGCGAGTTAGGACACGGGGCAGTGAGCACAGGGGGTGATGGGTGAAGGGGACTTGGTGCGAGTTAGGACACGGGGCAGTGAGCACAGGGGGTGATGGGTGAAGGGGACTTGGTGCGAGTTAGGACACGGGGCAGTGAGCACAGGGGGTGATGGGTGAACGGGACTTGGTGCGAGTTAGGATACGGGGCAGTGAGCACAGGGGTGATGGGTGAAGGGGACTTGGTGCGAGTTAGGATACGGGGCAGTGAGCACAGGGGGTGATGGGTGAAGGGGACTTGGTGCGAGTTAGGATACGGGGCAGTGAGCACAGGGGGTGATGGGTGAAGGGGACTTGGTGCGAGTTAGGATACGGGGCAGTGAGCACAGGGGTGATGGGTGAAGGGGACTTGGTGCGAGTTAGGACACGGGGCAGTGAGCACAGGGGGTGATGGGTGAAGGGGACTTGGTGCGAGTTAGGATACGGGGCAGTGAGCACAGGGGGTGATGGGTGAAGGGGACTTGGTGCGAGTTAGGACACGGGGCAGTGAGCACAGGGGGTGATGGGTGAAGGGGACTTGGTGCGAGTTAGGACACGGGGCAGTGAGCACAGGGGGTGATGGGTGAAGGGGACTTGGTGCGAGTTAGGACACGGGGCAGTGAGCACAGGGGGTGATGGGTGAAGGGGACTTGGTGCGAGTTAGGACACGGGGCAGTGAGCACAGTGGGTGATGGGTGAAGGGGACTTGGTGCGAGTTAGGACACGGGGCAGTGAGCACAGGGGGTGATGGGTGAACGGGACTTGGTGCGAGTTAGGACACGGGGCAGTGAGCACAGGGGGTGATGGGTGAAGGGGACTTGGTGCGAGTTAGGATACGGGGCAGTGAGCACAGGGGGTGATGGGTGAACGGGACTTGGTGCGAGTTAGGATACGGGGCAGTGAGCACAGGGGGTGATGGGTGAAGGGGACTTGGTGCGAGTTAGGACACGGGGCAGTGAGCACAGGGGGTGATGGGTGAAGGGGACTTGGTGCGAGTTAGGATACGGGGCAGTGAGCACAGGGGGTGATGGGTGAAGGGGACTTGGTGCGAGTTAGGATACGGGGCAGTGAGCACAGGGGGTGATGGGTGAAGGGGACTTGGTGCGAGTTAGGATACGGGGCAGTGAGCACAGGGGGTGATGGGTGAAGGGGACTTGGTGCGAGTTAGGATACGGGGCAGTGAGCACAGGGGGTGATGGGTGAAGGGGACTTGGTGCGAGTTAGGATACGGGCAGTGAGCACAGGGGGTGATGGGTGAACGGGACTTGGTGCGAGTTAGGACACGGGGCAGTGAGCACAGGGGGTGATGGGTGAACGGGACTTGGTGCGAGTTAGGATACGGGGCAGTGAGCACAGGGGGTGATGGGTGAAGGGGACTTGGTGCAAGTTAGGATACGGGGCAGTGAGCACAGGGGGTGATGGGTGAAGGGGACTTGGTGCGAGTTAGGATACAGGGCAGTGAGCACAGGGGGTGATGGGTGAAGGGGACTTGGTGCGAGTTAGGATACGGGGCAGTGAGCACAGGGGGTGATGGGTGAAGGGGACTTGGTGCAAGTTAGGATACGGGGCAGTGAGCACAGGGGGTGATGGGTGAAGGGGACTTGGTGCAAGTTAGGATACGGGGCAGTGAGCACAGGGGGTGATGGGTGAACGGGACTTGGTGCGAGTTAGGACACGGGGCAGTGAGCACAGGGGGTGATGGGTGAAGGGGACTTGGTGCGAGTTAGGATACGGGGCAGTGAGCACAGGGGGTGATGGGTGAAGGGGACTTGGTGCGAGTTAGGATACGGGTCAGTGAGCACAGGGGGCGATGGGTGAAGGGGACTTGGTGCGAGTTAGGATACGGGGCAGTGAGCACAGGGGGTGATGGGTGAAGGGGACTTGGTGCGAGTTAGGATACGGGTCAGTGAGCACAGGGGGCGATGGGTGAAGGGGACTTGGTGCGAGTTAGGATACGGGGCAGTGAGCACAGGGGGTGATGGGTGAAGGGGACTTGGTGCGAGTTAGGATACGGGGCAGTGAGCACAGGGGGTGATGGGTGAAGGGGACTTGGTGCGAGTTAGGATACGGGGCAGTGAGCACAGGGGGTGATGGGTGAACGGGACTTGGTGCGAGTTAGGACACGGGGCAGTGAGCACAGGGGGTGATGGGTGAAGGGGACTTGGTGCGAGTTAGGATACGGGGCAGTGAGCACAGGGGGTGATGGGTGAAGGGGACTTGGTGCGAGTTAGGATACGGGGCAGTGAGCACAGGGGGTGATGGGTGAAGGGGACTTGGTGCGAGTTAGGATACGGGGCAGTGAGCACAGGGGGTGATGGGTGAAGGGGACTTGGTGCGAGTTAGGACACGGGGCAGTGAGCACAGGGGGTGATGGGTGAAGGGGACTTGGTGCGAGTTAGGACACGGGGCAGTGAGCACAGGGGGTGATGGGTGAAGGGGACTTGGTGCGAGTTAGGACACGGGGCAGTGAGCACAGGGGGTGATGGGTGAAGGGGACTTGGTGCGAGTTAGGACACGGGGCAGTGAGCACAGGGGGTGATGGGTGAAGGGGACTTGGTGCGAGTTAGGACACGGGGCAGTGAGCACAGGGGGTGATGGGTGAACGGGACTTGGTGCGAGTTAGGACACGGGGCAGTGAGCACAGGGGGTGATGGGTGAACGGGGACTTGGTGCGAGTTAGGACACGGGGCAGTGAGCACAGGGGGTGATGGGTGAACGGGACTTGGTGCGAGTTAGGATACGGGGCAGTGAGCACAGGGGTGATGG
>NC_140990.1:97454005-97518149 GCF_052327205.1 Somniosus microcephalus | reverse complement strand
CAGCCAGTCTAATCCCACTTTCCCCCTCACTCCCCACCCTGTCTAATCCCACTCTCCCCCTCACTCACTCCCCACCCAGTCTAAACCCACTCTGCCCCTCACTCTCCACCCAGTCTAATCCCACATTCCCCCTCACTCCCCACCCAGTCTAATCCCACTCTCCCCCACTCATTCCCCACCCAGTCAAATCCCACTCTCCCCCTCCCCACCCAGTCTAATCCCACTCTCCCCCTCACTCCCCACCCAGTCTAATCCCACTCTCCCCCTCACTCCCCACCCACTCTAATCCCACTCTCCCCCTCACTCCCCACCCAGTCTAATCCCACTCTCCACCTCACTCCCGACCCAGTCTAATCCCACTCTCAGCCTCACTCCCCACCCAGTCTATTCCCACTCTCCCCCTCACTCCCACCCAGTCTAATCCCACTCTCCCCCTCACTCCCCATCCAGTCTAACCCCACTCTCCCCCTCACTCCCCACCCAGTCTAACCCCACTCTCCACCTCACTCCCCACCCAGTCTAATCCCACTCTCCCCCTCACTCCCCACCCAGTCTAATCCCACTCTCCCCCTCACTCCCCACCGTCTAATCCCACTCTCCCCCTCACTCACTCCCCACCCAGTCTAATCCCACTCTCCCCCTCACTCCCCACCCAGTCTAATCCGACTCTCCCCGTCACTCCCCACCCAGTCTAATCCCACTCTCCCCTCACTCCCCATCCACTCTAATCCCACTCTCCCCCTCACTCACTCCCCACCTAGTCTAATCCCACTCTCCCCCTCACTCCCCACCCAGTCTAATCCCGCTCTCCCCCTCACTCCCCACCCAGTCTAATCCCACTCTCCCCCTCAATCCCCACCCTGTCTAATCCCACTCTCCCCCTCACTCCCCACCCAGTCTAATCCCACATTCCCCCTCACTCCCCACCCAGTCTAATCCCACTCTCCCCCTCACTCATTCCCCACCCAGTCTAATCCCACTCTCCCCCTCACTCTTTCCCCACCCAGTCTAATCCCACTCTCCCCCTCACTCACTCCCCAGCCAGGCGAATCCCACTGTCCCTCTCACCCCCCACCCTGTCAAATCCCACTCTCCCCCTCACTCACTCTCCCCCTCACTCACTCCCCACCCAGTCTAATCCCACTCTCCTCCTCACTCCCCACCCAGTCGAATCCCACTCTCCCCCACACTCCCCACCCAGTCTAATCCCACTCTTCCCCTCAATCCCTACCCAGTCTATTCCCACTCTCCTCCTCACGCCCCACCCAGTCTAATCCCACTCTCCCCTCACTCCCCAACCAGTCTAATCCCACTCACTCCCCACCCAGTCTAATCCCACTCACTCCCCACCCAGTCTAATCCCACTCTTCCCCCTCACTCCCCACCCAGTCTAATCCAACTCGCCCCTCGCTCCCCACCCAGTCTAATCCCACTCTCCCCCTCACTCCCCATCCAGTCTAACCCCACTCTCCCCCTCACTCCCCACCCAGTCTAACCCCACTCTCCCCACCCAGTCTAATCCCACTCTCCCCCTCACTCCCCACCCAGTCTAATCCCACTCTCCCCCTCACTCCCCACCCAGTCTAACCCCACTCTCCCCCTCACTCCCCACCCTGTCTAATCCCACTCTCCCCCTCACTCACTCCCCACCCAGTCTAATCCCACTCTCCCCCTCACTCACTCCCCACCCAGTCTAATCCCACTCTCCCCCTCACTCCCCACCCAGTCTCATCCCACATTCCCCCTCACTCCCCACCCAGTGTAATCCCACTCTCCCCCTCACTCATTCCCCACCCAGTCTAATCCCACTCTCCCCCTCACTCCTCACCCAGTCTAATCCCACATTCCCCCTCACTCCCCACCCAGTCTAATCCCACTCTCCACCTCACTCCCGACCCAGTCTAATCCCACTCTCAGCCTCACTCCCCACCCAGTCTATTCCCACTCTCCCCCTCACTCCCCACCCAGTCTAAACCCACTCTCCCCCTCACACCCCACCCAGTGTAAACCCACTATTCCCCTCACTCCCCAGCCAGTCTAATCCCACTCTCCCCCTCACTCCCCACCCAGTCTAATCCCACTCTCCCCTCACTCCCCACCCAGTCTAATCCCACTCTCCCCCTCACTCCCCACCCAGCCTAATCCCACTCTCCCCCTCACTCCCCACCCAGTCTAATCTCACTCTCCCCCTCACTCCCCACCCAGTCTAATCCCAATCTCCCCATCACTCCCCGCCCAGTCTAATCCCAGTCGCCCCCTCACTCCCCACCCAGTCTAATCTCACTCTCCCCCCTCACTCACCATCCAGTCTAACCCCACTCTCCCCCTCACTCCCCACCCAGTCTAACCCCACTCTCCCCCTCACTCCCCATCCAGTCTAATCCAACTCTCCCCCTCACTCCCCAGCCAGTCTAATCCCACTTTCCCCCTCACTCCCCACCCTGTCTAATCCCACTCTCCCCCTCACTCACTCCCCACCCAGTCTAAACCCACTCTGCCCCTCACTCTCCACCCAGTCTAATCCCACATTCCCCCTCACTCCCCACCCAGTCTAATCCCACTCTCCCCCTCACTCATTCCCCACCCAGTCAAATCCCACTCTCCCCCTCCCCACCCAGTCTAATCCCACTCTCCCCCTCACTCCCCACCCAGTCTAATCCCACTCTCCCCCTCACTCCCCACCCACTCTAATCCCACTCTCCCCCTCACTCCCCACCCAGTCTAATCCCACTCTCCACCTCACTCCCGACCCAGTCTAATCCCACTCTCAGCCTCACTCCCCACCCAGTCTATTCCCACTCTCCCCCTCACTCCCACCCAGTCTAATCCCACTCTCCCCCTCACTCCCCACCCAGTCTAATCCCACTCTCCCCCTCACTCCCCACCCAGTCTAATCCCACTCTCCCCCTCACTGCCCACCCAGTCTAATCCCACTCTCCCCCTCACTCCCCACCCAGTCTAATCCCACTCTCCCCCTCACTCCCCACCCAGTCTAATCCCACTCTCCCCCTCACTCCTCACCCAGTCTAATCCCACTCTCCCCCTCACTCCCCACCCTGTCTTATCCCACTCACCCCTCTCTCACTCCCCACCCAGTCTAATCCCACTCTCCCCCTCACTCACTCCCCACCCAGTCCAATCCCACTCTCCCCCTCACTCACTCCCCTCCCAGTCTAATCCCACTCTCCCCCTCACTCCCCACCCAGTCTAATCCCACTCTCCCCCTCACTCCCCACCCAGTCTAATCCCACTCTCCCCCTCACTCCCCACCCAGTCTAATCCCACTCTCCCCCTCACTCCCCACCCAGTCTAATCCCACTCTCCCCCTCACTCCTCACCCAGTCTAATCCCACTCTCCCCCTCACTCACTCCCCACCCAGTCTAATCCCACTCTCCCCCTCACTCACCACCCAGTCTAATCCAACTCGCCCCTCGCTCCCCACCCAGTCTAATCCCACTCTCCCCCTCACTCCCCATCCAGTCTAACCCCACTCTCCCCCTCACTCCCCACCCAGTCTAACCCCACTCTCCCCACCCAGTCTAATCCCACTCTCCCCCTCACTCCCCACCCAGTCTAATCCCACTCTCCCCCTCACTCCCCACCCAGTCTAACCCCACTCTCCCCCTCACTCCCCACCCTGTCTAATCCCACTCTCCCCCTCACTCACTCCCCACCCAGTCTAATCCCACTCTCCCCCTCACTCACTCCCCACCCAGTCTAATCCCACTCTCCCCCTCACTCCCCACCCAGTCTCATCCCACATTCCCCCTCACTCCCCACCCAGTGTAATCCCACTCTCCCCCTCACTCATTCCCCACCCAGTCTAATCCCACTCTCCCCCTCACTCCTCACCCAGTCTAATCCCACATTCCCCCTCACTCCCCACCCAGTCTAATCCCACTCTCCACCTCACTCCCGACCCAGTCTAATCCCACTCTCAGCCTCACTCCCCACCCAGTCTATTCCCACTCTCCCCCTCACTCCCCACCCAGTCTAAACCCACTCTCCCCCTCACACCCCACCCAGTGTAAACCCACTATTCCCCTCACTCCCCAGCCAGTCTAATCCCACTCTCCCCCTCACTCCCCACCCAGTCTAATCCCACTCTCCCCTCACTCCCCACCCAGTCTAATCCCACTCTCCCCCTCACTCCCCACCCAGCCTAATCCCACTCTCCCCCTCACTCCCCACCCAGTCTAATCTCACTCTCCCCCTCACTCCCCACCCAGTCTAATCCCAATCTCCCCATCACTCCCCGCCCAGTCTAATCCCAGTCTCCCCCTCACTCCCCACCCAGTCTAATCTCACTCTCCCCCCTCACTCACCATCCAGTCTAACCCCACTCTCCCCCTCACTCCCCACCCAGTCTAACCCCACTCTCCCCCTCACTCCCCATCCAGTCTAATCCAACTCTCCCCCTCACTCCCCAGCCAGTCTAATCCCACTTTCCCCCTCACTCCCCACCCTGTCTAATCCCACTCTCCCCCTCACTCACTCCCCACCCAGTCTAAACCCACTCTGCCCCTCACTCTCCACCCAGTCTAATCCCACATTCCCCCTCACTCCCCACCCAGTCTAATCCCACTCTCCCCCACTCATTCCCCACCCAGTCAAATCCCACTCTCCCCCTCCCCACCCAGTCTAATCCCACTCTCCCCCTCACTCCCCACCCAGTCTAATCCCACTCTCCCCCTCACTCCCCACCCACTCTAATCCCACTCTCCCCCTCACTCCCCACCCAGTCTAATCCCACTCTCCACCTCACTCCCGACCCAGTCTAATCCCACTCTCAGCCTCACTCCCCACCCAGTCTATTCCCACTCTCCCCCTCACTCCCACCCAGTCTAATCCCACTCTCCCCCTCACTCCCCACCCAGTCTAATCCCACTCTCCCCCTCACTCCCCACCCAGTCTAATCCCACTCTCCCCCTCACTGCCCACCCAGTCTAATCCCACTCTCCCCCTCACTCCCCACCCAGTCTAATCCCACTCTCCCCCTCACTCCCCACCCAGTCTAATCCCACTCTCCCCCTCACTCCTCACCCAGTCTAATCCCACTCTCCCCCTCACTCCCCACCCTGTCTTATCCCACTCACCCCTCTCTCACTCCCCACCCAGTCTAATCCCACTCTCCCCCTCACCTCCCCCACCCAGTCCAATCCCACTCTCCCCCTCACTCACTCCCCTCCCAGTCTAATCCCACTCTCCCCCTCACTCCCCACCCAGTCTAATCCCACTCTCCCCCTCACTCCCCACCCAGTCTAATCCCACTCTCCCCCTCACTCCCCACCCAGTCTAATCCCACTCTCCCCCTCACTCCCCACCCAGTCTAATCCCACTCTCCCCCTCACTCCTCACCCAGTCTAATCCCACTCTCCCCCTCACTCACTCCCCACCCAGTCTAATCCCACTCTCCCCCTCACTCACTCCCCACCCAGTCTAATCCCACTCTCCCCCTCACTCACTCCCCACCCAGTCTAATCCCACTCTCCCCCTCACCCCACACCTTCTAATCCCACTCTCCCCCTCACTCACTCCCCACCCAGTCTAATCCCACTCTCCCCCTCACTCCCCACACAGTCTAATCCTACTCTCCCCCTCACTCCCCACCCAGTCAAATCCCACTCTCCCCCTCACTCCCCACCCAGTCTAATCCCACTCTCCCCCTCAGTCACTCCCCACCCAGTCTCATCCCACTCTCCCCCCTCACCCAGTCTAATCCCACTCTCCCCTCACTCCCCACACAGTCTAATCCCACTCTCACCGTCACTCCCCACCCAGTCTAATCCCACTCTCGCCCTCGCTCCCCACCCAGTCTATTCCCACTCTTCCCCTCGCTCCCCACCCAGTCGAATACCACTCACCCCCTCACTCCCCACCCAGTCTAATCCCACTCTCCCCCTCACTCCCCACCAGGTCGAATCCCACTCTCCCCCCTCACTCCCAACCCAGTCTAATCCCACTCTCCCTCCCCACACAGTCTAATCCCACACTCCCCCTCATTCCCCACCCAGTCTAATCCCCCTCTCCCCCCTCATTCCCACCCAGTCTAATCCCACTCTCCCCCTCACTCCCCACCCAGTCTAACCCCACTCCCCCCTCACTCCCCACCCAGTCTAATCCCACTCTCCCCCTCACTCCCCACCCAGTCTAATCCCACTCTCCCCCTCATTCCACACCCAGTCTAATCCCACTCTCCCCTCACTCCCCACCCAGTCTAATCCCACTCTCCCCCTCACTCCCCACCCAGTCTAATCCCACTCTCCCCCTCACTCCCCAACCAGTCTAATCCCACTCTCCACCTCACTCCCGACCCAGTCTAATCCCCCTCTCCGCCTCACTTCCCACCCAGTCTACTCCCACTCTCCCCTCACTCCCCAAATTCTAATCCCATTTTCCCCCTCACTCCCCACCCAGTCTAATCTCACTCTCCCCCTCACTCCCCAGTGTAATGTCACTTCCCCCTCACTCCCCAACCAGTCTAATCCCACTCTCCCCTCACTCCCCACGTAGTCTAATCCCACTCTCCCCCTCACTCCCCACAGTCTAATCCCACTCTCCCCCTCACTCCCCACCCAGTCTAATCCACTCTCCTCTCACTCCCCACCCTGTCTAATCCCATTCTCCCCCTCACTCACCTCCCCACCCAGTCGAATCCCACTCTCCCCCTCACTCCCCACCCAGTCCAATCCCACTCTCCCCCTCACTCCCCACCCAGTCTAATCCCACATTCCCCCTCACTCCCCACCCAGTCAATCCCACTCTCCCCCTCACTCCCCACAGTCTAATCCCATTTTCCCCCTTACTCCCCACCCAGTCTAATCTCACTCTCCCCCCTCACTCCCCACTCCAATCCCACTTCCCCCTCACTCCACAACCAGTCTAATCCCACTCTCCCCCCAGTCTAATTCCACTCGCCCCTCGCTCCCCAACCCAGTCTAATCCCACTCTCCCCCTCACTCCCCATCCAGTCTAACCCCACTCTCCCCCCTCACTCCCCACACAGTCTAACCCCACTCTCCCCCCTCACTCCCCACCCAGTCTAATCCCACTCTCCCCCCTCACTCCCCACCCAGTCTAATCCCACATTCCCCCTCACTCCCCACCCAGTCTAATCCCACTCTCCCCCTCACTCATTCCCCACCCAGTCTAATCCCACTCTCCCCCTCACTCCCCACCCAGTCTAATCCCACTCTCCACCTCACTCCCGACCCAGTCCAATCCCACTCTCCCCCTCACTCCCCACCCAGTCTAATCCCACTCTCCCCCTCACTCCCCACCCAGTCTAATCCCACTCTCCCCTCACTCCCCATCCAGTCTAATCCCACTCTCCCCCTCACTCACTTCCCACCCAGTCTAATCCCACTCTCCCCCTCACTCCCCACCCAGTCTAATCCCACTCTCCCCCCTCACTCCCCACCCAGTCTAATCCCACTCTCCCCCTCACTCCCCACCCAGTCTAATCCCACTCTCCCCCTCACTCCCCACCCAGTCTAATCCCACTCTCCCCCTCACTCCTCACCCAGTCTAATCCCACTCTCCCCCTCCTGTCTAATCCCACTCTCCCCCTCACTCACTCCCCACCCAGTCTAATCCCACTCTCCCCCTCACTCACTCCCCACCCAGTCTAATCCCACTCTCCCCCTCACCCCACACCTTCTAATCCCACTCTCCCCCTCACTCACTCCCCACCCAGTCTAATCCCACTCTCCCCCTCACTCCCCACCCAGTCTAATCCTACTCTCCCCCTCACTCCCCACCCAGTCTAATCCCACTCTCCCCCTCACTCCCCACCCAGTCTATTCCCGCTCTCCCCCTCACTCCCCACCCAGTCTAATCCCACTCTCCCTCTCACTCCCCACCCAGTCTAATCCCACTCTCCTACTTAGTCTAATCCCACTCTCCCCACCCAGTCTAATCCCACTCTTCCCCTCACTCCCCACCCAGTCTAATCCCACTCTTCCCCTCACTCCCCACCCAGTCGAATCCCACTCTCCCCACCCAGTCTAATCCCACTCTCCCACTCACTCCCCACCCAGTCCAATCCCACTCTCCCCCTCACACCCCACCCAGTCTAACCCCACTCTCCTCCTCATTCCACACCCAGTCTAATCCCACTCTCCCCTCACTCCCCACCCAGTCAAATCCCACTCTCCCCTCACTCCCCACCCAGTCTAATCCCACTCTCCCCCTCACTCCCCACCCAGTCTATTCCCGCTCTCCCCCTCACTCCTCACCCAGTCTAATCCCACTCTCCCCCTCCTGTCTAATCCCACTCTCCCCCTCACTCACATCCCCACCCAGTCTAATCCCACTCTCCCCCTCACTCACTCCCCACCCAGTCTAATCCCACTCTCCCCCTCACTCACTCCCCACCCAGTCGAATCCCACTCTCCCCCTCACCCCACACCTTCTAATCCCACTCTCCCCCTCACTCACTCCCCACCCAGTCTAATCCCACTCTCCCCCTCACTCCCCACCCAGTCTAATCCTACCTCTCCCCCTCACTCCCCACCCAGTCAAATCCCACTCTCCCCCTCACTCCCCACCCAGTCTATTCCCGCTCTCCCCCTCACTCCCCACCCAGTCTAATCCCACTCTCCCTCTCACTCCCCACCGAGTCTAATCCCACTCTCCTACTTAGTCTAATCCCACTCTCCCCACCCAGTCTAATCCCACTCTTCCCCTCACTCCCCACCCAGTCTAATCCCACTCTTCCCCTCACTCCCCACCCAGTCGAATCCCACTCTCCCCACCCAGTCTAATCCCACTCTCCCACTCACTCCCCACCCAGTCCAATCCCACTCTCCCCCTCACACCCCACCCAGTCTAACCCCACTCTCCTCCTCATTCCACACCCAGTCTAATCCCACTCTCCCCTCACTCCCCACCCAGTCAAATCCACTCTCCCCTCACTCCCCACCCAGTCTAATCCCACTCTCCCCCTCACTCCCCACCCAGTCTAATCCCACACTCCCCCTCACTCCCCACCCAGTCTAATCCCACTCTCCCCCTCACTCACTCCCCACCCAGTCTAATCCCACTCTCCCCCTCACACCCCCACCCAGTCTAATCCCACTCTCCCCTCACACCCCACCCAGTCTAATCCCCCTCTCCCCCTCATTCCCACCCAGTCTAATCCCACTCTCCCCCTCACTCCCCACCCAGTCTAACCCCACTCTCCCCCTCACTCCCCACCCAGTCTAACCCCACTCCCTCCCTCACTCCCCACCCAGTCTAATCCCACTCTCCCCCTCACTCCCCACCCAGTCTAATCCCACTCTCCCCCTCACTCCCCAAATTCTAATCCCTTTTTCCCCCTCACTCCCCACCCAGTCGAATCTCACTCTCCCCCTCACTCCCCAGTCTAATCCCACTTCCCCCTCACTCCCCAACCAGTCTAATCTCACTCTCCACTCACTCCCCACCTAGTCTAATCCCACTCTCCCCCTCACTCCCCATAGTCTAATCCCACTCTCCCCGACTCCCCACCCAGTCTAATCCCACTCTCTTCCTCACTCCCCACGCAGTCTAATCCCACTCTCCCCCTCACTCCCCACCCAGTCTAATCCCAGTCTCCCCCTCACTCCCCACCCTGTCTAATCCCACTCTCCCCCTCACTCACTCCCCACCCAGTCGAATCCCACTCTCCCCCTCACTCCCCACCCAGTCCAATCCCACTCTCCCCCTCACTCCCCACCCAGTCTAATCCCACATTCCCCCTCACTCCCCACCCAGTCTAATCCCACTCTCCCCTTCACTCATTCCTCACCCTGTCTAATCCCACTCTCCCCCCAATCACTCCCCACCCAGTCTAATCCCACTCTCCCCCTCACTCACTCCCCACCCAGTCTAATCCCCCCTCCCCCTCGCTCCCCACCCAGTCTACTCCCACTCTCCCCCTTACTCCCCACAGTCTAATCCCATTTTCCCCCTCACTCCCCACCCAGTCTAATCTCACTCTCCCCCTCACTCCCCAGTCTAATCCCACTTCCCCCTCACTCTTCACTCCGTCTAATTCCACTCTCCCCTCACTCCCCACCCAGTCTAATTCCACTCTCCCCCCTCACTGCCCACCCAGTCTAATCCCACTCTCCCCCTCACTCCCCACCCAGTCTAATTCCACTCTCCCCCCTCACTCCCCACCCAGTCTAATCCCACTCTCCCCCTCACTCCCCACCCAGTCTAATCCCACTCTCCCCCCGCCACTCCCCACCCAGTATAATCCCACTCTCCCCCTCACTCCCCACCCAGTCTAATCCCACTCTCACCCTCACTCCCCACCCAGTCTAATCCCACTCTCCCTCTCACTCCCCACCCAGTCTATTCCCACTCTCCCCCTCACTCCCCACCCAGTCTAATCCCACACTCCCCCTCACTCCCCACCAAGTCTAATCCCACTCTCCCGCTCACTCACTCCCCACCGAGTCTAATCCCACTCTCCCCCTCACTCCCCACCCAGTCTAATCCCACTCTCCCCCTCACTCACTCCCCACCGAGTCTATTCCCACTCTCCCCCTCACTCCCCACCCAGTCGAATCCCACTCTCCCCCTCACTCCCCACCAGGTCTAATCCCACTCTCCCCCTCACTCCCCACCCAGTCTAATCCCACTCTTCCCCCTCACTCCCCACCCAGTCTAATCCCACTCTCCCCCTCATTCCCCACCCAGTCTAATCCCACTCTTCCCCCTCACTCCCCACCCAGTCTAATCCCACTCTTCCCCCTCACTCCCCACCCAGTCTAATCCCACTCTCCCTCTCACTCCCCACCCAGTCTAATCCCACTCTCCCCCTCACTCCCCACCCAGTCTAATCCCACTCTCCTCCTCACACCCCACCCAGTCTAATCCCACTCTCCCCTCATTCCGCACCCAGTCTAATCCCCCTCGCCCCCTCATTCCCACCCAGTCTAATCCCACTCTCCCCTTCACTCCCCACCTAGTCTAACCCCACTCTCCCCCTCACTCCCCACCCAGTCTAATCCCACTCTCCCCGTCACTCCCCACCCAGTCTAACCCCACTCTCCCCCTCACTCCCCACCCAGTCTAATCCCACTCTCCCCCTCACTCCCCACCCAGTCTAATCCCACTCTCCCCTCACTCCCCACCCAGTCTAATCCCACTCTCCCCCTCACTCCCCACCCAGTCTAATCCCACTCTCCCCTCACTCCCCACCCAGTCTAATCCCACTCTCCCCCTCACACCCCACCCAGTCTAATCCCACTCTCCCCTCACTCCCCACCCAGTCTAATCCCAATCTCTCCCTCACTCCCCACCTAGTCTCATCTCACACTCCCCCCTCACTCCCCACAGTCTAATCCCACTCTCCCCCTCACTCCCCACCCAGTCTAATTCCACTCTCCCCTCACTCCCCACCCAGTCTAATCTCACACTCCCCCTCACTCCCCACAGTCTAATCCCACTCTCCGCCTTACTCCCCACCCAGTCTAATCTCACTCTCCCCCTCACTCCCCACCCAGTCTAATCTCACACTCCCCCCTCACTCCCCACAGTCTAATCCCACTCTCCCCCTCACTCCCCACCCAGTCTAATCTCACTCTCCCCCTCACTCCCCAACCAGTCTAATCCCACTCTCCCCCTCACTCCCCACCCAGTCTAATCCCACTCGCCCCACGCTCCCCACCCAGTCTAATCCCACTCTCCCCTCACTCCCCACCCAGTCTAATCCCACTCTCCCCCTCACTCCCCACCCAGTCTAATCCCACTCTCCCCTCACTCCCCACCCAGTCTATTCCCACTCTCACCGTCACTCCCCACCCAGTCTATTCCCACTCTTCCCCTCGCTCCTCACCCAGTCTATTCCCACTCTTCCCTCGCTCCTCACCCAGTCTATTCCCACTCTTCCCCTCACTCCACACCCAGTCTAATCCCCCTCTCCCCCTCATTCCCACCCAGTCTAATCCCACTCTCCCCCTCTCTCCCCAACCAGTCGAACCCCACTCTCCCCCTCACTCCCCACCCAGTCTAATCCCACTCTCCCCCTCACTGCCCACCCAGTCTAACCCCACTCCCCCCTCACTCCCCACCCTGTCTAATCCCACTCTCCCCCTCACTCCCCACCCAGTCTATTCCCACTCTTCCCCTCGCTCCTCACCCAGTCTATTCCCACTCTTCCCCTCACTCTCCACCCAGTCTAATCCCACTCTCCCCCTCACTCACTCCCCACCCAGTCTATTCCCACTCTCCCCCTCACTCCCCACCCAGTCTAATCCCACTCTCCCCCTCACTCCCCACCAGGTCTAATCCCACTCTCCCCCTCATTCCCCACCCAGTCTAATCCCACTCTCCCCCTCACTCCCACCCAGTCTAATCCCACTCTCCCCCTCACTCCCCACCCAGTCTAATCCCACTCTCCCCCTCACTCCCCACCCAGTCTAATCCCACTCTCCCCCTCACTCCCCACCCAGTCTAACCCCACTCTCCCCCTCACTCCCCACCCAGTCTAATCCCACTCTCCCCCTCACTCCCCACCCAGTCTAATCCCACTCCCCCCTCACTCCCCACCCAGTCTAATCCCACTCTCCCCCTCACTCCCCACCCAGTCTAATCCCACTCTCCACCTCACTCCCCACCCAGTCTAATCCCCCTCTCCCCCTCACTCCCCACCCAGTCTACTCCCACTCTCCCCCTCACTCCCCACCCAGTCTAATCCCGCTCTCCCCCTCACTCCCCAAATTCTAATCCCATTTTCCCCCTCACTCCCCACCCAGTCTAATCTCACTCTCCCCCTCACTCCCCAGTCTAATCCCACTTCCCCCTCACACCCCAACCAGTCTAATCCCACTCTCCCCTCACTCCCCACCCAGTCTAATTCCACTCCCCTCACTCCCCACCCAGTCTAATCCCACTCTCCCCCTCACTCCCCACCCAGTCTAATCCCACTCTCCACCCAGTCTAATCCCACTCTCCCCCTCACTCCCCACCCAGTCTAATCCCACTCTCCTGCTCACTCCCCACGCAGTCTAATCCCACTCTCCCCCTCACTCCCCACCCAGTCTATTCCCAGTCTCCCCCTCACTCCCCACCCAGTCTAATCCCACTCTCCCCCTCACTCCCCACCCAGTCTAATCCCACTCTCCCCCTCATTTCACACCCAGTCTAATCCCACTCTCCCCTCACTCCCCACCCAGTCTAATCCCACTCTCCCCCTCACTCCCCACCCAGTCTAATCCCACTCTCCCCATCACTCCCCACCCAGTCTAATCCCACTCTTCCCCTCACTCCCCACCCAGTCTAATCCCACTCTCCACCTCACTCCCCACCCAGTCTAATCCCACTCTCCCCCTCACTCCCCACCCACTCTAATCCCACTCTCCCCCTCACTCCCCACAGTCTAATCCCATTTTCCCCCTCACTCCCCACCCAGTCTAATCTCACACTCCCCCTCACTCCCCACCCAGTCTAATCCCACTCTACCCCTCTCTCCTCATCCAGTCTAATCCCACTTCCCCCTCACTCCCCAACCAGTGTAATCCCACTCTCGCCCTCGCTCCCCACCCAGTCTAATCCCACTCTCCCCCTCACTCCCCACCCAGTCTAATCCCCCTCTCCCCCTCATTCCCACCCAGTCTAATCCCACTCTCCCCCTCACTCCCCACCCAGTCTCACCCCACTCTCCCCCTCACTCCCCACCCAGTCTAATCCCACTCTCCCCCTCACTGCCCACCCAGTCTAACCCCACTCCCCCCTCACTCCCCACCCAGTCTAATCCCACTATCCCCCTCACTCCCCACCCAGTCTATTCCCACTCTTCCCCTCACTACCCACCCAGTCTAATCCCACTCTCCCCCTCACTCACTCCCCACCCAGTCTATTCCCACTCTCCCCCTCACTCCCCACCCAGTCTATTCCCACTCTTCCCCTCACTACCCACCCAGTCTAATCCCACTCTCCCCCTCACTCACTCCCCACCCAGTCTAATCCCACTCTCCCCCTCACTCCCCACCCAGTCTAATCCCACTCTCCCCCTCACTCCCCACCAGGTCTAATCCCACTCTCCCCCTCATTCCCCACCCAGTCTAATCCCACTCTCCCTCTCACTCCCCACCCAGTCTAATCCCACTCTCCCCCTCACTCCCCACCCAGTCTAATCCCCCTCTCCCCCTCATTCCCACCCAGTCTAATCCCACTCTCCCCCTCACTCCCCACCCAGTCTAATCCCACTCTCCACCTCACTCCCCACCCAGTCTAATCCCCCTCTCCCCCTCACTCCCCACCCAGTCTACTCCCACTCTCCCCCTCACTCCCCACCCAGTCTAATCTCACTCTCCCCCTCACTCCCCAGTCTAATCCCACTTCCCCCTCACTCCCCAACCAGTCTAATCCCACTCTCCCCTCACTCCACACCCAGTCTAATCCCACTCTCCCCCTCACTCCCCACCCAGTCTAATCCCACTCTCCCCCTCATTTCACACCCAGTCGAATCCCACTCTCCCCACCCAGTCTAATCCCACTCTCCCACTCACTCCCCACCCAGTCCAATCCCACTCTCCCCCTCACACCCCACCCAGTCTAACCCCACTCTCCTCCTCATTCCACACCCAGTCTAATCCCACTCTCCCCTCACTCCCCACCCAGTCAAATCCCACTCTCCCCTCACTCCCCACCCAGTCTAATCCCACTCTCCCCCTCACTCCCCACCCAGTCTATTCCCGCTCTCCCCCTCACTCCTCACCCAGTCTAATCCCACTCTCCCCCTCCTGTCTAATCCCACTCTCCCCCTCACTCACTCCCCACCCAGTCTAATCCCACTCTCCCCCTCACTCACTCCCCACCCAGTCTAATCCCACTCTTCCCCTCACTCCCCACCCAGTCTAATCCCACTCTCCCCCTCATTTCACACCCAGTCGAATCCCACTCTCCCCACCCAGTCTAATCCCACTCTCCCACTCACTCCCCACCCAGTCCAATCCCACTCTCCCCCTCACACCCCACCCAGTCTAACCCCACTCTCCTCCTCATTCCACACCCAGTCTAATCCCACTCTCCCCTCACTCCCCACCCAGTCAAATCCCACTCTCCCCTCACTCCCCACCCAGTCTAATCCCACTCTCCCCCTCACTCCCCACCCAGTCTATTCCCGCTCTCCCCCTCACTCCTCACCCAGTCTAATCCCACTCTCCCCCTCCTGTCTAATCCCACTCTCCCCCTCACTCACTCCCCACCCAGTCTAATCCCACTCTCCCCCTCACTCACTCCCCACCCAGTCTAATCTCACTCTCCCCCTCACTCCCCAGTCTAATCCCACTTCCCCCTCACTCCCCAACCAGTCTAATCCCACTCTCCCCTCACTCCACACCCAGTCTAATCCCACTCTCCCCCTCACTCCCCACCCAGTCTAATCCCACTCTCCCCCTCATTTCACACCCAGTCGAATCCCACTCTCCCCACCCAGTCTAATCCCACTCTCCCCTCATTCCGCACCCAGTCTAATCCCCCTCGCCCCCTCATTCCCACCCAGTCTAATCCCACTCTCCCCTTCACTCCCCACCTAGTCTAACCCCACTCTCCCCCTCACTCCCCACCCAGTCTAATCCCACTCTCCCCGTCACTCCCCACCCAGTCTAACCCCACTCTCCCCCTCACTCCCCACCCAGTCTAATCCCACTCTCCCCCTCACTCCCCACCCAGTCTAATCCCACTCTCCCCTCACTCCCCACCCAGTCTAATCCCACTCTCCCCCTCACTCCCCACCCAGTCTAATCCCACTCTCCCCTCACTCCCCACCCAGTCTAATCCCACTCTCCCCCTCACACCCCACCCAGTCTAATCCCACTCTCCCCTCACTCCCCACCCAGTCTAATCCCAATCTCCCCCTCACTCCCCACCCAGTCTCATCTCACACTCCCCCCTCACTCCCCACAGTCTAATCCCACTCTCCCCCTAACTCCCCACCCAGTCTAATTCCACTCTCCCCTCACTCCCCACCCAGTCTAATCTCACACTCCCCCCTCACTCCCCACAGTCTAATCCCACTCTCCGCCTTACTCCCCACCCAGTCTAATCTCACTCTCCCCCTCACTCCCCACCCAGTCTAATCTCACACTCCCCCCTCACTCCCCACAGTCTAATCCCACTCTCCCCCTCACTCCCCACCCAGTCTAATCTCACTCTCCCCCTCACTCCCCAACCAGTCTAATCCCACTCTCCCCCTCACTCCCCACCCAGTCTAATCCCACTCGCCCCACGCTCCCCACCCAGTCTAATCCCACTCTCCCCTCACTCCCCACCCAGTCTAATCCCACTCTCCCCCTCACTCCCCACCCAGTCTAATCCCACTCTCCCCTCACTCCCCACCCAGTCTATTCCCACTCTCACCGTCACTCCCCACCCAGTCTATTCCCACTCTTCCCCTCGCTCCTCACCCAGTCTATTCCCACTCTTCCCCTCGCTCCTCACCCAGTCTATTCCCACTCTTCCCCTCACTCCACACCCAGTCTAATCCCCCTCTCCCCCTCATTCCCACCCAGTCTAATCCCACTCTCCCCCTCTCTCCCCAACCAGTCGAACCCCACTCTCCCCCTCACTCCCCACCCAGTCTAATCCCACTCTCCCCCTCACTGCCCACCCAGTCTAACCCCACTCCCCCCTCACTCCCCACCCTGTCTAATCCCACTCTCCCCCTCACTCCCCACCCAGTCTATTCCCACTCTTCCCCTCGCTCCTCACCCAGTCTATTCCCACTCTTCCCCTCACTCTCCACCCAGTCTAATCCCACTCTCCCCCTCACTCACTCCCCACCCAGTCTATTCCCACTCTCCCCCTCACTCCCCACCCAGTCTAATCCCACTCTCCCCCTCACTCCCCACCAGGTCTAATCCCACTCTCCCCCTCATTCCCCACCCAGTCTAATCCCACTCTCCCCCTCACTCCCACCCAGTCTAATCCCACTCTCCCCCTCACTCCCCACCCAGTCTAATCCCACTCTCCCCCTCACTCCCCACCCAGTCTAATCCCACTCTCCCCCTCACTCCCCACCCAGTCTAACCCCACTCTCCCCCTCACTCCCCACCCAGTCTAATCCCACTCTCCCCCTCACTCCCCACCCAGTCTAATCCCACTCCCCCCTCACTCCCCACCCAGTCTAATCCCACTCTCCCCCTCACTCCCCACCCAGTCTAATCCCACTCTCCACCTCACTCCCCACCCAGTCTAATCCCCCTCTCCCCCTCACTCCCCACCCAGTCTACTCCCACTCTCCCCCTCACTCCCCACCCAGTCTAATCCCGCTCTCCCCCTCACTCCCCAAATTCTAATCCCATTTTCCCCCTCACTCCCCACCCAGTCTAATCTCACTCTCCCCCTCACTCCCCAGTCTAATCCCACTTCCCCCTCACACCCCAACCAGTCTAATCCCACTCTCCCCTCACTCCCCACCCAGTCTAATTCCACTCCCCTCACTCCCCACCCAGTCTAATCCCACTCTCCCCCTCACTCCCCACCCAGTCTAATCCCACTCTCCACCCAGTCTAATCCCACTCTCCCCCTCACTCCCCACCCAGTCTAATCCCACTCTCCTGCTCACTCCCCACGCAGTCTAATCCCACTCTCCCCCTCACTCCCCACCCAGTCTATTCCCAGTCTCCCCCTCACTCCCCACCCAGTCTAATCCCACTCTCCCCCTCACTCCCCACCCAGTCTAATCCCACTCTCCCCCTCATTTCACACCCAGTCTAATCCCACTCTCCCCTCACTCCCCACCCAGTCTAATCCCACTCTCCCCCTCACTCCCCACCCAGTCTAATCCCACTCTCCCCATCACTCCCCACCCAGTCTAATCCCACTCTTCCCCTCACTCCCCACCCAGTCTAATCCCACTCTCCACCTCACTCCCCACCCAGTCTAATCCCACTCTCCCCCTCACTCCCCACCCACTCTAATCCCACTCTCCCCCTCACTCCCCACAGTCTAATCCCATTTTCCCCCTCACTCCCCACCCAGTCTAATCTCACACTCCCCCTCACTCCCCACCCAGTCTAATCCCACTCTACCCCTCTCTCCTCATCCAGTCTAATCCCACTTCCCCCTCACTCCCCAACCAGTGTAATCCCACTCTCGCCCTCGCTCCCCACCCAGTCTAATCCCACTCTCCCCCTCACTCCCCACCCAGTCTAATCCCCCTCTCCCCCTCATTCCCACCCAGTCTAATCCCACTCTCCCCCTCACTCCCCACCCAGTCTCACCCCACTCTCCCCCTCACTCCCCACCCAGTCTAATCCCACTCTCCCCCTCACTGCCCACCCAGTCTAACCCCACTCCCCCCTCACTCCCCACCCAGTCTAATCCCACTCTCCCCCTCACTCCCCACCCAGTCTATTCCCACTCTTCCCCTCACTACCCACCCAGTCTAATCCCACTCTCCCCCTCACTCACTCCCCACCCAGTCTATTCCCACTCTCCCCCTCACTCCCCACCCAGTCTATTCCCACTCTTCCCCTCACTACCCACCCAGTCTAATCCCACTCTCCCCCTCACTCACTCCCCACCCAGTCTAATCCCACTCTCCCCCTCACTCCCCACCCAGTCTAATCCCACTCTCCCCCTCACTCCCCACCAGGTCTAATCCCACTCTCCCCCTCATTCCCCACCCAGTCTAATCCCACTCTCCCTCTCACTCCCCACCCAGTCTAATCCCACTCTCCCCCTCACTCCCCACCCAGTCTAATCCCCCTCTCCCCCTCATTCCCACCCAGTCTAATCCCACTCTCCCCCTCACTCCCCACCCAGTCTAATCCCACTCTCCACCTCACTCCCCACCCAGTCTAATCCCCCTCTCCCCCTCACTCCCCACCCAGTCTACTCCCACTCTCCCCCTCACTCCCCACCCAGTCTAATCTCACTCTCCCCCTCACTCCCCAGTCTAATCCCACTTCCCCCTCACTCCCCAACCAGTCTAATCCCACTCTCCCCTCACTCCACACCCAGTCTAATCCCACTCTCCCCCTCACTCCCCACCCAGTCTAATCCCACTCTCCCCCTCATTTCACACCCAGTCTAATCCCACTCTCCCCCTCACTCCCCACCCAGTCTAATCCCACTCTCCCCCTCACTCCCCACCCAGTCTAATCCCACTCTCCCCCTCACTCCCCACCCAGTCTAACCCCACTCTCCCCCTCACTCCCCACCCAGTCTAATCCCACTCTCCCCCTCACTCCCCACCCAGTCTAATCCCACTCCCCCCTCACTCCCCACCCAGTCTAATCCCACTCTCCCCCTCACTCCCCACCCAGTCTAATCCCACTCTCCCCCTCACTCCCCACCCAGTCTAATCCCACTCTCCCCCTCACTCCCCACCCAGTCTAATCCCCCTCTCCCCCTCACTCCCCACCCAGTCTACTCCCACTCTCCCCCTCACTCCCCACCCAGTCTAATCCCGCTCTCCCCCTCACTCCCCAAATTCTAATCCCATTTTCCCCCTCACTCCCCACCCAGTCTAATCTCACTCTCCCCCTCACTCCCCAGTCTAATCCCACTTCCCCCTCACACCCCAACCAGTCTAATCCCACTCTCCCCTCACTCCCCACCCAGTCTAATTCCACTCCCCTCACTCCCCACCCAGTCTAATCCCACTCTCCCCCTCACTCCCCACCCAGTCTAATCCCACTCTCCTGCTCACTCCCCACGCAGTCTAATCCCACTCTCCCCCTCACTCCCCACCCAGTCTATTCCCAGTCTCCCCCTTACTCCCCACCCAGTCTAATCCCACTCTCCTGCTCACTCCCCACGCAGTCTAATCCCACTCTCCCCCTCACTCCCCACCCAGTCTATTCCCAGTCTCCCCCTCACTCCCCACCCAGTCTAATCCCACTCTCCCCCTCACTCCCCACCCAGTCTAATCCCACTCTCCCCCTCATTTCACACCCAGTCTAATCCCACTCTCCCCTCACTCCCCACCCAGACTAATCCCACTCTCCCCCTCACTCCCCACCCAGTCTAATCCCACTCTCCCCATCATTCCCCACCCAGTCTAATCCCACTCTTCCCCTCACTCCCCACCCAGTCTAATCCCACTCTCCACCTCACTCCCCACCCAGTCTAATCCCACTCTCCCCCTCACTCCCCACCCACTCTAATCCCACTCTCTCCCTCACTCCCCACAGTCTAATCCCATTTTCCCCCTCACTCCCCACCCAGTCTAATCTCACACTCCCCCTCACTCCCCACCCAGTCTAATCCCACTCTACCCCTCTCTCCTCATCCAGTCTAATCCCACTTCCCCCTCACTCCCCAACCAGTGTAATCCCACTCTCGCCCTCGCTCCCCACCCAGTCTAATCCCACTCTCCCCCTCACTCCCCACCCAGTCAAATGCCCCTCTCCCCCTCATTCCCACCCAGTCTAATCCCACTCTCCCCCTCACTCCCCACCCAGTCTCACCCCACTCTCCCCCTCACTCCCCACCCAGTCTAATCCCACTCTCCCCCTCACTGCCCACCCAGTCTAACCCCACTCCCCCCTCACTCCCCACCCAGTCTAATCCCACTCTCCCCCTCACTCCCCACCCAGTCTATTCCCACTCTTCCCCTCACTACCCACCCAGTCTAATCCCACTCTCCCCCTCACTCACTCCCCACCCAGTCTATTCCCACTCTTCCCCTCACTACCCACCCAGTCTAATCCCACTCTCCCCCTCACTCCCCACCCAGTCTAATCCCACTCTCCCCCTCACTCCCCACCAGGTCTAATCCCACTCTCCCCCTCATTCCCCACCCAGTCTAATCCCACTCTCCCTCTCACTCCCCACCCAGTCTAATCCCACTCTCCCCCTCACTCCCCACCCAGTCTAATCCCCCTCTCCCCCTCATTCCCACCCAGTCTAATCCCACTCTCCCCCTCACTCCCCACCCAGTCTAATCCCACTCTCCACCTCACTCCCCACCCAGTCTAATCCCCCTCTCCCCCTCACTCCCCACCCAGTCTACTCCCACTCTCCCCCTCACTCCCCACCCAGTCTAATCTCACTCTCCCCCTCACTCCCCAGTCTAATCCCACTTCCCCCTCACTCCCCAACCAGTCTAATCCCACTCTCCCCTCACTCCACACCCAGTCTAATCCCACTCTCCCCCTCACTCCCCACCCAGTCTAATCCCACTCTCCCCCTCATTTCACACCCAGTCTAATCCCACTCTCCCCCTCACTCCCCACCCAGTCTATTCCCAGTCTCCCCCTCACTCCCCACCCAGTCTAATCCCACTCTCCCCCTCACTCCCCACCCAGTCTAATCCCACTCTCCCCCTCATTTCACACCCAGTCTAATCCCACTCTCCCCCTCATTCCCCACCCAGTCTAATCCCACTCTCCCCCTCACTCCCCACCCAGTCTAATCCCACTCTCCCCCTCACTCCCCACCCAGTCTAATCCCACTCTCCCCTCACTCCCCACCCAGTCTAATCCCAC
Organism: Somniosus microcephalus; assembly: GCF_052327205.1. Classification (NCBI taxonomy): domain Eukaryota; kingdom Metazoa; phylum Chordata; class Chondrichthyes; order Squaliformes; family Somniosidae; genus Somniosus; species Somniosus microcephalus. Next base: position 97,496,732 of record NC_140990.1, on the reverse strand, counting down.
TCTCCCCCTCACTCCCCACCCAGTCTAATCCCACTCTCCCCCTCACTCCCCACCAGGTCTAATCCCACTCTCCCCCTCACTCCCCACCCAGTCTAATCCCACTCTCCCCTCACTCCCCACCCAGTCTAATCCCACTCTCCCCCTCACTCCCCACCCAGTCTAATCCCACTCTCCCCCTCACTCCCCACCCAGTCTAATCCCACTCTCCCCCTCACTCCCCACCCAGTCTAATCCCACTCTCCAACTCACTCCCCACCCAGTCTAATCCCCCTCTCCCCCTCACTCCCCACCCAGTCTACTCCCACTCTCCCCCTCACTCCCCACCCAGTCTAATCCCACTCTCCCCCTCACTCCCCACAGTCTAATCCTATTTTCCCCCTCACTCCCCACCCAGTCTAATCTCACTCTCCCCCTCACTCCCCAGTCTCATCCCCCTCTCTCCCCACCCAGTCTAATCCCACTCTCCCCTCACTCCCCACCCAGTCTAATCCCACTCTCCTCCTCACTCCCCACGGTCTAATCTCACTCTCCCCCTCACTCCCCACCCAGTCTATTCCCACTCTTCCCCTCGCTCCCCACCCAGTCTAATCCCACTCTCGCCCTCGCTCCCCACCCAGTCTATTCCCACTCTTCCCCTCGCTCCCCACCCAGTCTAATCCCACTCTCCCCCTCATTCCCCACCCTGTCTAATCCAACTCTCCCCCTCACTCACTCCCCACCCAGTCTAAACCCACTCTGCCCCTCACTCTCCACCCAGTCTAATCCCACATTCCCCCTCACTCCCCACCCAGTCTAATCCCACTCTCCCCCTCACTCATTCCCCACCCAGTCAAATCCCACTCTCCCACTCCCCACCCAGTCTAATCCCACTCTCCCCCTCACTCACTCCCCACCCAGTCTAATCCCACTCTCCCCCTCACTCCCCACCCAGTCTAATCCCACTCTCCACCTCACTCCCGACCCAGTCTAATCCCACTCTCAGCCTCACTCCCCACCCAGTCTATTCCCACTCTCCCCCTCACTCCCACCCAGTCTAATCCCACTCTCCCCCTCACTCCCCACCCAGTCTAATCCCACTCTCCCCCTCACTCCCCACCCAGTCTAATCCCACTCTCCCCCTCACTGCCCACCCAGTCTAATCCCACTCTCCCCCTCACTCCCCACCCAGTCTAATCCCACTCTCCCCCTCACTCCTCACCCAGTCTAATCCCACTCTCCCCCTCACTCCCCACCCTGTCTTATCCCACTCACCCCTCTCTCACTCCCCACCCAGTCTAATCCCACTCTCCCCCTCACTCACTCCCCACCCAGTCCAATCCCACTCTCCCCCTCACTCATTCCCCATCCAGTCTAATCCCACTCTCCCCCTCACTCACTCCCCACCCAGTCTAATCCCACTCTCCCCCTCACTCCCCACCCAGTCTAATCCCACTCTCCCCCTCACTCCCCACCCAGTCTAATCCCACTCTCCCCCTGAATCCCCACCCAGTCTAATCCCACTCTCCCCCTCACTCCTCACCCAGTCTAATCCCACTCTCCCCCTCACTCACTCCCCACCCAGTCTAATCCCACTCTCCCCCTCACTCACTCCCCACCCAGTCTAATCCCACTCTCCCCCTCACTCACTCCCCACCCAGTCTAATCCCACTCTCCCCCTCACCCCACACCTTCTAATCCCACTCTCCCCCTCACTCACTCCCCACCCAGTCTAATCCCACTCTCCCCCTCACTCCCCACCCAGTCTAATCCTACTCTCCCCCTCACACCCCACCCAGTCAAATCCCACTCTCCCCCTCACTCCCCATCCAGTCTAATCCCACTCTCCCCCTCAGTCACTCCCCACCCAGTCTCATCCCACTCTCCCCCCTCACCCAGTCTAATCCCACTCTCCCCCTCACTCCCCACACAGTCTAATCCCACTCTCACCGTCACTCCCCACCCAGTCTAATCCCACTCTCGCCCTCGCTCCCCACCCAGTCTATTCCCACTCTTCCCCTCGCTCCCCACCCAGTCGAATACCACTCTCCCCCTTACTCCCCACCCAGTCTAATCCCACTCTCCCCCTCACTCCCCACCAGGTCGAATCCCACGCTCCCCCCTCACTCCCAACCCAGTCTAATCCCACTCTCCCTCCCCACACAGTCTAATCCCACACTCCCCCTCATTCCCCACCCAGTCTAATCCCCCTCTCCCCCTCATTCCCACCCAGTCTAATCCCACTCTCCCCCTCACTCCCCACCCAGTCTAACCCCACTCCCCCCTCACTCCCCACCCAGTCTAATCCCACTCTCCCCCTCACTCCCCACCCAGTCTAATCCCACTCTCCCCCTCATTCCACACCCAGTCTAATCCCACTCTCCCCTCACTCCCCACCCAGTCTAATCCCACTCTCCCCCTCACTCCCCACCCAGTCTAATCCCACTCTCCCCCTCACTCCCCAACCAGTCTAATCCCACTCTCCACCTCACTCCCGACCCAGTCTAATCCCCCTCTCCGCCTCACTTCCCACCCAGTCTACTCCCACTCTCCCCCTCACTCCCCAAATTCTAATCCCATTTTCCCCCTCACTCCCCACCCAGTCTAATCCCACTCTCCCCCTCCCTCCCCAACCAGTCTAATCCCACTCTCCCCCTCACTCACTCCCCAACCAGTCTAATCCCACTCTCCCCTCACTCCCCACGTAGTCTAATCCCACTCTCCCCCTCACTCCCCACAGTCTAATCCCACTCTCCCCCTCACTCCCCACCAAGTCTAATCCCACTCTCCTCCTCACTCCCCACCCTGTCTAATCCCATTCTCCCCCTCACTCACTCCCCACCCAGTCGAATCCCACTCTCCCCCTCACTCCCCACCCAGTCCAATCCCACTCTCCCCCTCACTCCCCACCCAGTCTAATCCCACATTCCCCCTCACTCCCCACCCAGTCAATCCCACTCTCCCCCTCACTCCCCACAGTCTAATCCCATTTTCCCCCTTACTCCCCACCCAGTCTAATCTCACTCTCCCCCTCACTCCCCACTCTAATCCCACTTCCCCCTCACTCCACAACCAGTCTAATCCCACTCTCCCCACTCCCCACCCAGTCTAATTCCACTCGCCCCTCGCTCCCCACCCAGTCTAATCCCACTCTCCCCCTCACTCCCCATCCAGTCTAACCCCACTCTCCCCCCTCACTCCCCACACAGTCTAACCCCACTCTCCCCCTCACTCCCCACCCAGTCTAATCCCACTCTCCCCCTCACTCCCCACCCAGTCTAATCCCACATTCCCCCTCACTCCCCACCCAGTCTAATCCCACTCTCCCCCTCACTCATTCCCCACCCAGTCTAATCCCACTCTCCCCCTCACTCCCCACCCAGTCTAATCCCACTCTCCACCTCACTCCCGACCCAGTCCAATAACACTCTCCCCATCACTCCCCACCCAGTCTAATCCCACTCTCCCCCTCACTCCCCACCCAGTCTAATCCCACTCTCCCCTCACTCCCCATCCAGTCTAATCCCACTCTCCCCCTCACTCACTTCCCACCCAGTCTAATCCCACTCTCCCCCTCACTCCCCACCCAGTCTAATCCCACTCTCCCCCTCACTCCCCACCCAGTCTAATCCCACTCTCCCCCTCACTCCCCACCCAGTCTAATCCCACTCTCCCCCTCACTCCTCACCCAGTCTAATCCCACTCTCCCCCTCCTGTCTAATCCCACTCTCCCCCTCACTCACTCCCCACCCAGTCTAATCCCACTCTCCCCCTCACTCACTCCCCACCCAGTCTAATCCCACTCTCCCCCTCACTCACTCCCCACCCAGTCGAATCCCACTCTCCCCCTCACCCCACAACTTCTAATCCCACTCTCCCCCTCACTCACTCCCCACCCAGTCTAATCCTACTCTCCCCCTCACTCCCCACCCAGTCAAATCCCACTCTCCCCCTCACTCCCCACCCAGTCTATTCCCGCTCTCCCCCTCACTCCCCACCCAGTCTAATCCCACTCTCCCCCTCACTCCCCACCCAGTCTAATCCCACTCTCCTACTTAGTCTAATCCCACTCTCCCCCACACTCCCCACCCAGTCTAATCCCACTCTTCCCCTCACTCCCCACCCAGTCTAATCCCACTCTTCCCCTCACTCCTCACCCAGTCTAATCCCACTCTCCCCCTCACTCCCCACCCAGTCTAATCCCACTCTCCCCCTCACTGCCCACCCAGTCTAATCCCACTCTCCCCCTCACTCCCCACCCAGTCTAATCCCACTCTCCCCCTCACTCCTCACCCAGTCTAATCCCACTCTCCCCCTCACTCCCCACCCTGTCTTATCCCACTCACCCCTCTCTCACTCCCCACCCAGTCTAATCCCACTCTCCCCCTCACTCACTCCCCACCCAGTCCAATCCCACTCTCCCCCCTCACTCATTCCCCATCCAGTCTAATCCCACTCTCCCCCTCACTCACTCCCCACCCAGTCTAATCCCACTCTCCCCCTCACTCCCCACCCAGTCTAATCCCACTCTCCCCCTCACTCCCCACCCAGTCTAATCCCACTCTCGCCCTGAATCCCCACCCAGTCTAATCCCACTCTCCCCCTCACTCCTCACCCAGTCTAATCCCACTCTCCCCCTCACTCACTCCCCACCCAGTCTAATCCCACTCTCCCCCTCACTCACTCCCCACCCAGTCTAATCCCACTCTCCCCCTCACTCACTCCCCACCCAGTCTAATCCCACTCTCCCCCTCACCCCACACCTTCTAATCCCACTCTCCCCCTCACTCACTCCCCACCCAGTCTAATCCCACTCTCCCCCTCACTCCCCACCCAGTCTAATCCTACTCTCCCCCTCACACCCCACCCAGTCAAATCCCACTCTCCCCCTCACTCCCCATCCAGTCTAATCCCACTCTCCCCCTCAGTCACTCCCCACCCAGTCTCATCCCACTCTCCCCCCTCACCCAGTCTAATCCCACTCTCCCCCTCACTCCCCACACAGTCTAATCCCACTCTCACCGTCACTCCCCACCCAGTCTAATCCCACTCTCGCCCTCGCTCCCCACCCAGTCTATTCCCACTCTTCCCCTCGCTCCCCACCCAGTCGAATACCACTCTCCCCCTTACTCCCCACCCAGTCTAATCCCACTCTCCCCCTCACTCCCCACCAGGTCGGATCCCACGCTCCCCCCTCACTCCCAACCCAGTCTAATCCCACTCTCCCTCCCCACACAGTCTAATCCCACACTCCCCCTCATTCCCCACCCAGTCTAATCCCCCTCTCCCCCTCATTCCCACCCAGTCTAATCCCACTCTCCCCCTCACTCCCCACCCAGTCTAACCCCACTCCCCCCTCACTCCCCACCCAGTCTAATCCCACTCTCCCCCTCACTCCCCACCCAGTCTAATCCCACTCTCCCCCTCATTCCACACCCAGTCTAATCCCACTCTCCCCTCACTCCCCACCCAGTCTAATCCCACTCTCCCCCTCACTCCCCACCCAGTCTAATCCCACTCTCCCCCTCACTCCCCAACCAGTCTAATCCCACTCTCCACCTCACTCCCGACCCAGTCTAATCCCCCTCTCCGCCTCACTTCCCACCCAGTCTACTCCCACTTTCCCCCTCACTCCCCAAATTCTAATCCCATTTTCCCCCTCACTCCCCACCCAGTCTAATCCCACTCTCCCCCTCCCTCCCCAACCAGTCTAATCCCACTCTCCCCCTCACTCACTCCCCAACCAGTCTAATCCCACTCTCCCCTCACTCCCCACGTAGTCTAATCCCACTCTCCCCCTCATTCCACACCCAGTCTAATCCCACTCTCCCCTCACTCCCCACCCAGTCTAATCCCACTCTCCCCCTCACTCCCCACCCAGTCTAATCCCACTCTCCCCCTCACTCCCCAACCAGTCTAATCCCACTCTCCACCTCACTCCCGACCCAGTCTAATCCCCCTCTCCGCCTCACTTCCCACCCAGTCTACTCCCACTCTCCCCCTCACTCCCCAAATTCTAATCCCATTTTCCCCCTCACTCCCCACCCAGTCTAATCCCACTCTCCCCCTCCCTCCCCAACCAGTCTAATCCCACTCTCCCCCTCACTCACTCCCCAACCAGTCTAATCCCACTCTCCCCTCACTCCCCACGTAGTCTAATCCCACTCTCCCCCTCACTCCCCACAGTCTAATCCCACTCTCCCCCTCACTCCCCACCAAGTCTAATCCCACTCTCCTCCTCACTCCCCACCCTGTCTAATCCCATTCTCCCCCTCACTCACTCCCCACCCAGTCGAATCCCACTCTCCCCCTCACTCCCCACCCAGTCCAATCCCACTCTCCCCCTCACTCCCCACCCAGTCTAATCCCACATTCCCCCTCACTCCCCACCCAGTCAATCCCACTCTCCCCCTCACTCCCCACAGTCTAATCCCATTTTCCCCCTTACTCCCCACCCAGTCTAATCTCACTCTCCCCCTCACTCCCCACTCTAATCCCACTTCCCCCTCACTCCACAACCAGTCTAATCCCACTCTCCCCACTCCCCACCCAGTCTAATTCCACTCGCCCCTCGCTCCCCACCCAGTCTAATCCCACTCTCCCCCTCACTCCCCATCCAGTCTAACCCCACTCTCCCCCCTCACTCCCCACACAGTCTAACCCCACTCTCCCCCTCACTCCCCACCCAGTCTAATCCCACTCTCCCCCTCACTCCCCACCCAGTCTAATCCCACATTCCCCCTCACTCCCCACCCAGTCTAATCCCACTCTCCCCCTCACTCATTCCCCACCCAGTCTAATCCCACTCTCCCCCTCACTCCCCACCCAGTCTAATCCCACTCTCCACCTCACTCCCGACCCAGTCCAATAACACTCTCCCCATCACTCCCCACCCAGTCTAATCCCACTCTCCCCCTCACTCCCCACCCAGTCTAATCCCACTCTCCCCTCACTCCCCATCCAGTCTAATCCCACTCTCCCCCTCACTCACTTCCCACCCAGTCTAATCCCACTCTCCCCCTCACTCCCCACCCAGTCTAATCCCACTCTCCCCCTCACTCCCCACCCAGTCTAATCCCACTCTCCCCCTCACTCCCCACCCAGTCTAATCCCACTCTCCCCCTCACTCCTCACCCAGTCTAATCCCACTCTCCCCCTCCTGTCTAATCCCACTCTCCCCCTCACTCACTCCCCACCCAGTCTAATCCCACTCTCCCCCTCACTCACTCCCCACCCAGTCTAATCCCACTCTCCCCCTCACTCACTCCCCACCCAGTCGAATCCCACTCTCCCCCTCACCCCACAACTTCTAATCCCACTCTCCCCCTCACTCACTCCCCACCCAGTCTAATCCTACTCTCCCCCTCACTCCCCACCCAGTCAAATCCCACTCTCCCCCTCACTCCCCACCCAGTCTATTCCCGCTCTCCCCCTCACTCCCCACCCAGTCTAATCCCACTCTCCCCCTCACTCCCCACCCAGTCTAATCCCACTCTCCTACTTAGTCTAATCCCACTCTCCCCCACACTCCCCACCCAGTCTAATCCCACTCTTCCCCTCACTCCCCACCCAGTCTAATCCCACTCTTCCCCTCACTCCTCACCCAGTCTAATCCCACTCTCCCCCTCACTCCCCACCCAGTCTAATCCCACTCTCCCCCTCACTGCCCACCCAGTCTAATCCCACTCTCCCCCTCACTCCCCACCCAGTCTAATCCCACTCTCCCCCTCACTCCTCACCCAGTCTAATCCCACTCTCCCCCTCACTCCCCACCCTGTCTTATCCCACTCACCCCTCTCTCACTCCCCACCCAGTCTAATCCCACTCTCCCCCTCACTCACTCCCCACCCAGTCCAATCCCACTCTCCCCCTCACTCATTCCCCATCCAGTCTAATCCCACTCTCCCCCTCACTCACTCCCCACCCAGTCTAATCCCACTCTCCCCCTCACTCCCCACCCAGTCTAATCCCACTCTCCCCCTCACTCCCCACCCAGTCTAATCCCACTCTCGCCCTGAATCCCCACCCAGTCTAATCCCACTCTCCCCCTCACTCCTCACCCAGTCTAATCCCACTCTCCCCCTCACTCACTCCCCACCCAGTCTAATCCCACTCTCCCCCTCACTCACTCCCCACCCAGTCTAATCCCACTCTCCCCCTCACTCACTCCCCACCCAGTCTAATCCCACTCTCCCCCTCACCCCACACCTTCTAATCCCACTCTCCCCCTCACTCACTCCCCACCCAGTCTAATCCCACTCTCCCCCTCACTCCCCACCCAGTCTAATCCTACTCTCCCCCTCACACCCCACCCAGTCAAATCCCACTCTCCCCCTCACTCCCCATCCAGTCTAATCCCACTCTCCCCCTCAGTCACTCCCCACCCAGTCTCATCCCACTCTCCCCCCTCACCCAGTCTAATCCCACTCTCCCCCTCACTCCCCACACAGTCTAATCCCACTCTCACCGTCACTCCCCACCCAGTCTAATCCCACTCTCGCCCTCGCTCCCCACCCAGTCTATTCCCACTCTTCCCCTCGCTCCCCACCCAGTCGAATACCACTCTCCCCCTTACTCCCCACCCAGTCTAATCCCACTCTCCCCCTCACTCCCCACCAGGTCGAATCCCACGCTCCCCCCTCACTCCCAACCCAGTCTAATCCCACTCTCCCTCCCCACACAGTCTAATCCCACACTCCCCCTCATTCCCCACCCAGTCTAATCCCCCTCTCCCCCTCATTCCCACCCAGTCTAATCCCACTCTCCCCCTCACTCCCCACCCAGTCTAACCCCACTCCCCCCTCACTCCCCACCCAGTCTAATCCCACTCTCCCCCTCACTCCCCACCCAGTCTAATCCCACTCTCCCCCTCATTCCACACCCAGTCTAATCCCACTCTCCCCTCACTCCCCACCCAGTCTAATCCCACTCTCCCCCTCACTCCCCACCCAGTCTAATCCCACTCTCCCCCTCACTCCCCAACCAGTCTAATCCCACTCTCCACCTCACTCCCGACCCAGTCTAATCCCCCTCTCCGCCTCACTTCCCACCCAGTCTACTCCCACTTTCCCCCTCACTCCCCAAATTCTAATCCCATTTTCCCCCTCACTCCCCACCCAGTCTAATCCCACTCTCCCCCTCCCTCCCCAACCAGTCTAATCCCACTCTCCCCCTCACTCACTCCCCAACCAGTCTAATCCCACTCTCCCCTCACTCCCCACGTAGTCTAATCCCACTCTCCCCCTCACTCCCCACAGTCTAATCCCACTCTCCCCCTCACTCCCCACCCAGTCTAATCCCACTCTCCTCCTCACTCCCCACCCTGTCTAATCCCATTCTCCCCCTCACTCACTCCCCACCCAGTCGAATCCCACTCTCCCCCTCACTCCCCACCCAGTCCAATCCCACTCTCCCCCTCACTCCCCACCCAGTCTAATCCCACATTCCCCCTCACTCCCCACCCAGTCAATCCCACTCTCCCCCTCACTCCCCACAGTCTAATCCCATTTTCCCCCTTACTCCCCACCCAGTCTAATCTCACTCTCCCCCTCACTCCCCACTCTAATCCCACTTCCCCCTCACTCCACAACCAGTCTAATCCCACTCTCCCCACTCCCCACCCAGTCTAATTCCACTCGCCCCTCGCTCCCCACCCAGTCTAATCCCACTCTCCCCCTCACTCCCCATCCAGTCTAACCCCACTCTCCCCCCTCACTCCCCACACAGTCTAACCCCACTCTCCCCCTCACTCCCCACCCAGTCTAATCCCACTCTCCCCCTCACTCCCCACCCAGTCTAATCCCACATTCCCCCTCACTCCCCACCCAGTCTAATCCCACTCTCCCCCTCACTCATTCCCCACCCAGTCTAATCCCACTCTCCCCCTCACTCCCCACCCAGTCTAATCCCACTCTCCACCTCACTCCCCACCCAGTCTAATCCCACTCTCCCCTCACTCCCCATCCAGTCTAATCCCACTCTCCCCCTCACTCACTTCCCACCCAGTCTAATCCCACTCTCCCCCTCACTCCCCACCCAGTCTAATCCCACTCTCCCCCTCACTCCCCACCCAGTCTAATCCCACTCTCCCCCTCACTCCCCACCCAGTCTAATCCCACTCTCCCCCTCACTCCTCACCCAGTCTAATCCCACTCTCCCCCTCCTGTCTAATCCCACTCTCCCCCTCACTCACTCCCCACCCAGTCTAATCCCACTCTCCCCCTCACTCACTCCCCACCCAGTCGAATCCCACTCTCCCCCCTCACCCCACAACTTCTAATCCCACTCTCCCCCTCACTCACTCCCCACCCAGTCTAATCCCACTCTCCCCCTCACTCCCCACCCAGTCTAATCCTACTCTCCCCCTCACTCCCCACCCAGTCAAATCCCACTCTCCCCCTCACTCCCCACCCAGTCTATTCCCGCTCTCCCCCTCACTCCCCACCCAGTCTAATCCCACTCTCCCTCTCACTCCCCACCCAGTCTAATCCCACTCTCCTACTTAGTCTAATCCCACTCTCCCCCACACTCCCCACCCAGTCTAATCCCACTCTTCCCCTCACTCCCCACCCAGTCTAATCCCACTCTTCCCCTCACTCCCCACCCAGTCGAATCCCACTCTCCCACTCACTCCCCACCCAGTCCAATCCCACTCTCCCCCTCACACCCCACCCAGTCTAACCCCACTCTCCTCCTCATTCCACACCCAGTCTAATCCCACTCTCCCCTCACTCCCCACCCAGTCAAATCCCACTCTCCCCTCACTCCCCACCCAGTCTAATCCCACTCTCCCCCTCACTCCCCACCCAGTCTAATCCCACACTCCCCCTCACTCCCCACCCAGTCTAATCCCACTCTCCCCCTCACTCACTCCCCACCCAGTCTAATCCCACTCTCCCCCTCACACCCCACCCAGTCTAATCCCACTCTCCCCTCATTCCGCACCCAGTCTAATCCCCCTCTCCCCCTCATTCCCACCCAGTCTAATGCCACTCTCCCCCTCACTCCCCACCCAGTCTAACCCCACTCTCCCCCTCACTCCCCACCCAGTCTAATCCCACTCTCCCCCTCACTCCCCACCCAGTCTAACCCCACTCTCCCCCTCACTCCCCACCCAGTCTAATCCCACTCTCCTCCTCACTCCCAACCCAGTCTAATCCCACTCTCCTCCTCATTCCACACCAAGTCTAATCCCACTCTCCCCTCACTCCCCACCCAGTCTAATCCCACTCTCCCCTCACTCCCCACCCAGTCTAATCTCACTCTCCCCCCTCGCTCCCCACCCAGTCTATTCCCACTCTTCCCCTCGCTCCTCACCCAGTCTATTCCCACTCTTCCCCTCATTCCCCACCCAGTCTAATACCACTCTCCCCCTCACTCCCCACCCAGTCTAATCCCACTCTCCCCCTCTTTCCCCACCAGGTCTAATCCCACTCTCCCGCTCACTCCCCACCCAGTCTAATCCCCCTCTCCCTCTCATTCCCCACCCAGTCTAATCCCCCTCTCCCCCTCATTCCCACCCAGTCTAATCCCACTCTCCCCCTCACTCCCCACCCAGTCTAACCCCACTCTCCCCCTCACTCCCCACCCAGTCTAACCCCACTCCCTCCCTCACTCCTCACCCAGTCTAATCCCACTCTCCCCCTCACTCCCCACCCAGTCTAATCCCACTCTCCCCCTCACTCCCCAAATTCTAATCCCTTTTTCCCCCTCACTCCCCACCCAGTCTAATCTCACTCTCCACTCACTCCCCACCTAGTCTAATCCCACTCTCCCCCTCACTCCCCATAGTCTAATCCACTTCCCCCTCACTCCCCAACCAGTCTAATCTCACTCTCCACTCACTCCCCACCTAGTCTAATCCCACTCTCCCCCTCACTCCCCATAGTCTAATCCCACTCTCCCCGACTCCCCCACCCAGTCTAATCCCACTCTCTTCCTCACTCCCACGCAGTCTAATCCCACTCTCCCCCTCACTCCCCACCCAGTCTAATCCCAGTCTCCCCCTCACTCCCCACCCTGTCTAATCCCACTCTCCCCCTCACTCACTCCCCACCCAGTCGAATCCCACTCTCCCCCTCACTCCCACCCAGTCCAATCCCACTCTCCCCCTCACTCCCCACCCAGTCTAATCCCACATTCCCCCTCCACTCCCCACCCAGTCTAATCCCACTCTCCCCCTCACTCATTCCCCACCCTGTCTAATCCCACTCTCCCCCCAATCACTCCCCACCCAGTCTAATCCCACTCTCCCCCTCACTCACTCCCCACCCAGTCTAATCCCCCCTCCCCCTCGCTCCCCACCCAGTCTACTCCCACTCTCCCCCTTACTCCCCACAGTCTAATCCCATTTTCCCCCTCACTCCCCACCCAGTCTAATCTCACTCTCCCCCTCACTCCCCAGTCTAATCCCACTTCCCCCTCACTCTTCACTCCGTCTAATTCCACTCTCCCCTCACTCCCCACCCAGTCTAATTCCACTCTCCCCCCTCACTCCCCACCCAGTCTAATCCCACTCTCCCCCTCACTCCCCACCCAGTCTAATCCCACTCTCCCCCCGCCACTCCCCACCCAGTATAATCCCACTCTCCCCCCTCACTCCCCACCCAGTCTAATCCCACACTCACCCTCACTCCCCACCCAGTCTAATCCCACTCTCCCTCTCACTCCCCACCCAGTCTATTCCCACTCTCCCCCTCACTCCCCACCCAGTCTAATCCCACACTCCCCCTCACTCCCCACCCAGTCTAATCCCACTCTCCCCCTCACTCACTCCCCACCGAGTCTAATCCCACTCTCCCCCTCACTCCCCACCGAGTCTAATCCCACTCTCCCCCTCACTCACTCCCCACCCAGTCTATTCCCACTCTCCCCCTCACTCCCCACCCAGTCGAATCCCACTCTCCCCCTCACTCCCCACCAGGTCTAATCCCACTCTCCCCCTCACTCCCCACCCAGTCTAATCCCACTCTTCCCCCTCACTCCCCACCCAGTCTAATCCCACTCTCCCCCTCATTCCCCACCCAGTCTAATCCCACTCTCCCCCTCACTCCCCACCCAGTCTAATCCCACTCTTCCCCCTCACTCCCCACCCAGTCTAATCCCACTCTCCCTCTCACTCCCCACCCAGTCTAATCCCACTCTCCCCCTCACTCCCCACCCAGTCTAATCCCACTCTCCACCTCACACCCCACCCAGTCTAATCCCACTCTCCCCTCATTCCGCACCCAGTCTAATCCCCCTCGCCCCCTCATTCCCACCCAGTCTAATCCCACTCTCCCCCTCACTCCCCACCTAGTCTAACCCCACTCTCCCCCTCACTCCCCACCCAGTCTAATCCCACTCTCCCCCTCACTCCCCACCCAGTCTAACCCCACTCTCCCCCTCACTCCCCACCCAGTCTAATCCCACTCTCCCCCTCATTCCCCACCCAGTCTAATCCCACTCTCCCCTCACTCCCCACCCAGTCTAATCCCACTCTCCCCCTCACTCCCCACCCAGTCTAATCCCACTCTCCCCTCACTCCCCACCCAGTCGAATCCCACTCTCCCCCTCACTCCCCACCCAGTCTAATCCCACTCTCCCCTCACTCCCCACCCAGTCTAATCCCAATCTCCCCCTCACTCCCCACCCAGTCTCATCTCACACTCCCCCCTCACTCCCCACAGTCTAATCCCACTCTCCCCCTCATTCCCCACCCAGTCTAATTCCACTCTCCCCTCACTCCCCACCCAGTCTAATCCCACTCTCCCCCTCATTTCATACCCAGTCTAATCCCACTCTCCCCCTCACTCCCCACCCAGTCTATTCCCAGTCTCCCCCTCACTCCCCACCCAGTCTAATCCCACTCTCCCCCTCACTCCCCACCCAGTCTAATCCCACTCTCCCCCTCATTTCACACCCAGTCTAATCCCACTCTCCCCCTCATTCCCCACCCAGTCTAATCCCACTCTCCCCCTCACTCCCCACCCAGTCTAATCCCACTCTCCCCCTCACTCCCCACCCAGTCTAATCCCACTCTCCCCTCACTCCCCACCCAGTCTAATCCCACTCTCCCCCTCACTCCCCACCCAGTCTAATCCCACTCTCCCTCTCACTCCCCACCCAGTCTATTCCCACTCTCCCCCTCACTCCCCACCCAGTCTAATCCCACACTCCCCCTCACTCCCCACCCAGTCTAATCCCACTCTCCCCCTCACTCACTCCCCACCGAGTCTAATCCCACTCTCCCCCTCACTCCCCACCGAGTCTAATCCCACTCTCCCCCTCACTCACTCCCCACCCAGTCTATTCCCACTCTCCCCCTCACTCCCCACCCAGTCGAATCCCACTCTCCCCCTCACTCCCCACCAGGTCTAATCCCACTCTCCCCCTCACTCCCCACCCAGTCTAATCCCACTCTTCCCCCTCACTCCCCACCCAGTCTAATCCCACTCTCCCCCTCATTCCCCACCCAGTCTAATCCCACTCTCCCCCTCACTCCCCACCCAGTCTAATCCCACTCTTCCCCCTCACTCCCCACCCAGTCTAATCCCACTCTCCCTCTCACTCCCCACCCAGTCTAATCCCACTCTCCCCCTCACTCCCCACCCAGTCTAATCCCACTCTCCTCCTCACACCCCACCCAGTCTAATCCCACTCTCCCCTCATTCCGCACCCAGTCTAATCCCCCTCGCCCCCTCATTCCCACCCAGTCTAATCCCACTCTCCCCCTCACTCCCCACCTAGTCTAACCCCACTCTCCCCCTCACTCCCCACCCAGTCTAATCCCACTCTCCCCCTCACTCCCCACCCAGTCTAACCCCACTCTCCCCCTCACTCCCCACCCAGTCTAATCCCACTCTCCCCCTCATTCCCCACCCAGTCTAATCCCACTCTCCCCTCACACCCCACCCAGTCTAATCCCACTCTCCCCCTCACTCCCCACCCAGTCTAATCCCACTCTCCCCTCACTCCCCACCCAGTCGAATCCCACTCTCCCCCTCACTCCCCACCCAGTCTAATCCCACTCTCCCCTCACTCCCCACCCAGTCTAATCCCAATCTCCCCCTCACTCCCCACCCAGTCTCATCTCACACTCCCCCCTCACTCCCCACAGTCTAATCCCACTCTCCCCCTCACTCCCCACCCAGTCTAATTCCACTCTCCCCTCACTCCCCACCCAGTCTAATCCCACTCTCCCCCTCATTTCACACCCAGTCTAATCCCACTCTCCCCCTCACTCCCCACCCAGTCTATTCCCAGTCTCCCCCTCACTCCCCACCCAGTCTAATCCCACTCTCCCCCTCACTCCCCACCCAGTCTAATCCCACTCTCCCCCTCATTTCACACCCAGTCTAATCCCACTCTCCCCCTCATTCCCCACCCAGTCTAATCCCACTCTCCCCCTCACTCCCCACCCAGTCTAATCCCACTCTCCCCCTCACTCCCCACCCAGTCTAATCCCACTCTCCCCTCACTCCCCACCCAGTCTAATCCAACTCTCCCCCTCACTCCCCACCCAGTCTAATCCCACTCTCCCCCTCACTCCCCACCAGGTCTAATCCCACTCTCCCCCTCACTCCCCACCCAGTCTAATCCCACTCTCCCCTCACTCCCCACCCAGTCTAATCCCACTCTCCCCCTCACTCCCCACCCAGTCTAATCCCACTCTCCCCCTCACTCCCCACCCAGTCTAATCCCACTCTCCCCCTCACTCCCCACCCAGTCTAATCCCACTCTCCAACTCACTCCCCACCCAGTCTAATCCCCCTCTCCCCCTCACTCCCCACCCAGTCTACTCCCACTCTCCCCCTCACTCCCCACCCAGTCTAATCCCACTCTCCCCCTCACTCCCCACAGTCTAATCCTATTTTCCCCCTCACTCCCCACCCAGTCTAATCTCACTCTCCCCCTCACTCCCCAGTCTCATCCCCCTCTCTCCCCACCCAGTCTAATCCCACTCTCCCCTCACTCCCCACCCAGTCTAATCCCACTCTCCTCCTCACTCCCCACGGTCTAATCTCACTCTCCCCCTCACTCCCCACCCAGTCTATTCCCACTCTTCCCCTCGCTCCCCACCCAGTCTAATCCCACTCTCGCCCTCGCTCCCCACCCAGTCTATTCCCACTCTTCCCCTCGCTCCCCACCCAGTCTAATCCCACTCTCCCCCTCACTCCCCACCCTGTCTAATCCCACTCTCCCCCTCACTCACTCCCCACCCAGTCTAAACCCACTCTGCCCCTCACTCTCCACCCAGTCTAATCCCACATTCCCCCTCACTCCCCACCCAGTCTAATCCCACTCTCCCCCTCACTCATTCCCCACCCAGTCAAATCCCACTCTCCCCCTCACTCACTCCCCACCCAGTCTAATCCCACTCTCCCCCCTCACCCAGTCTAATCCCACTCTCCCCCTCACTCCCCACACAGTCTAATCCCACTCTCACCGTCACTCCCCACCCAGTCTAATCCCACTCTCGCCCTCGCTCCCCACCCAGTCTATTCCCACTCTTCCCCTCGCTCCCCACCCAGTCGAATACCACTCTCCCCCTCACTCCCCACCCAGTCTAATCCCACTCTCCCCCTCACTCCCCACCAGGTCGAATCCCACGCTCCCCCCTCACTCCCAACCCAGTCTAATCCCACTCTCCCTCCCCACACAGTCTAATCCCACACTCCCCCTCATTCCCCACCCAGTCTAATCCCCCTCTCCCCCTCATTCCCACCCAGTCTAATCCCACTCTCCCCCTCACTCCCCACCCAGTCTAATCCCACACTCCCCCTCACTCCCCACCCAGTCTAATCCCACTCTCCCCCTCACTCACTCCCCACCGAGTCTAATCCCACTCTCCCCCTCACTCCCCACCGAGTCTAATCCCACTCTCCCCCTCACTCACTCCCCACCCAGTCTATTCCCACTCTCCCCCTCACTCCCCACCCAGTCGAATCCCACTCTCCCCCTCACTCCCCACCAGGTCTAATCCCACTCTCCCCCTCACTCCCCACCCAGTCTAATCCCACTCTTCCCCCTCACTCCCCACCCAGTCTAATCCCACTCTCCCCCTCATTCCCCACCCAGTCTAATCCCACTCTCCCCCTCACTCCCCACCCAGTCTAATCCCACTCTTCCCCCTCACTCCCCACCCAGTCTAATCCCACTCTCCCTCTCACTCCCCACCCAGTCTAATCCCACTCTCCCCCTCACTCCCCACCCAGTCTAATCCCACTCTCCTCCTCACACCCCACCCAGTCTAATCCCACTCTCCCCTCATTCCGCACCCAGTCTAATCCCCCTCGCCCCCTCATTCCCACCCAGTCTAATCCCACTCTCCCCCTCACTCCCCACCTAGTCTAACCCCACTCTCCCCCTCACTCCCCACCCAGTCTAATCCCACTCTCCCCCTCACTCCCCACCCAGTCTAACCCCACTCTCCCCCTCACTCCCCACCCAGTCTAATCCCACTCTCCCCCTCATTCCCCACCCAGTCTAATCCCACTCTCCCCTCACTCCCCACCCAGTCTAATCCCACTCTCCCCCTCACTCCCCACCCAGTCTAATCCCACTCTCCCCTCACTCCCCACCCAGTCGAATCCCACTCTCCCCCTCACTCCCCACCCAGTCTAATCCCACTCTCCCCTCACTCCCCACCCAGTCTAATCCCAATCTCCCCCTCACTCCCCACCCAGTCTCATCTCACACTCCCCCCTCACTCCCCACAGTCTAATCCCACTCTCCCCCTCACTCCCCACCCAGTCTAATTCCACTCTCCCCTCACTCCCCACCCAGTCTAATCCCACTCTCCCCCTCATTTCACACCCAGTCTAATCCCACTCTCCCCCTCACTCCCCACCCAGTCTATTCCCAGTCTCCCCCTCACTCCCCACCCAGTCTAATCCCACTCTCCCCCTCACTCCCCACCCAGTCTAATCCCACTCTCCCCCTCATTTCACACCCAGTCTAATCCCACTCTCCCCCTCATTCCCCACCCAGTCTAATCCCACTCTCCCCCTCACTCCCCACCCAGTCTAATCCCACTCTCCCCCTCACTCCCCACCCAGTCTAATCCCACTCTCCCCTCACTCCCCACCCAGTCTAATCCCACTCTCCCCCTCACTCCCCACCCAGTCTAATCCCACTCTCCCCCTCACTCCCCACCCAGTCTAATCCCACTCTCCCCCTCACTCCCCACCCAGTCTAATCCCACTCTCCCCCTCACTCCCCACCCAGTCTAATCCCACTCTCCAACTCACTCCCCACCCAGTCTAATCCCCCTCTCCCCCTCACTCCCCACCCAGTCTACTCCCACTCTCCCCCTCACTCCCCACCCAGTCTAATCCCACTCTCCCCCTCACTCCCCACAGTCTAATCCTATTTTCCCCCTCACTCCCCACCCAGTCTAATCTCACTCTCCCCCTCACTCCCCAGTCTCATCCCCCTCTCTCCCCACCCAGTCTAATCCCACTCTCCCCTCACTCCCCACCCAGTCTAATCCCACTCTCCTCCTCACTCCCCACGGTCTAATCTCACTCTCCCCCTCACTCCCCACCCAGTCTATTCCCACTCTTCCCCTCGCTCCCCACCCAGTCTAATCCCACTCTCGCCCTCGCTCCCCACCCAGTCTATTCCCACTCTTCCCCTCGCTCCCCACCCAGTCTAATCCCACTCTCCCCCTCACTCCCCACCCTGTCTAATCCCACTCTCCCCCTCACTCACTCCCCACCCAGTCTAAACCCACTCTGCCCCTCACTCTCCACCCAGTCTAATCCCACATTCCCCCTCACTCCCCACCCAGTCTAATCCCACTCTCCCCCTCACTCATTCCCCACCCAGTCAAATCCCACTCCCCACCCAGTCTAATCCCACTCTCCCCCTCACTCACTCCCCACCCAGTCTAATCCCACTCTCCCCCTCACTCCCCACCCAGTCTAATCCCACTCTCCACCTCACTCCCGACCCAGTCTAATCCCACGCTCAGCCTCACTCCCCACCCAGTCTATTCCCACTCTCCCCCTCACTCCCACCCAGTCTAATCCCACTCTCCCCCTCACTCCCCACCCAGTCTAATCCCACTCTCCCCCTCACTCCCCACCCAGTCTAATCCCACTCTCCCCCTCACTGCCCACCCAGTCTAATCCCACTCTCCCCCTCACTCCCCACCCAGTCTAATCCCACTCTCCCCCTCACTCCCCACCCAGTCTAATCCCACTCTCCCCCTCACTCCTCACCCAGTCTAATCCCACTCTCCCCCTCACTCCCCACCCTGTCTTATCCCACTCACCCCTCTCTCACTCCCCACCCAGTCTAATCCCACTCTCCCCCTCACTCACTCCCCACCCAGTCCAATCCCACTCTCCCCCTCACTCATTCCCCATCCAGTCTAATCCCACTCTCCCCCTCACTCACTCCCCACCCAGTCTAATCCCACTCTCCCCCTCACTCCCCACCCAGTCTAATCCCACTCTCCCCCTCACTCCCCACCCAGTCTAATCCCACTCTCCCCCTGAATCCCCACCCAGTCTAATCCCACTCTCCCCCTCACTCACTCCCCACCCAGTCTAATCCCACTCTCCCCCTCACTCACTCCCCACCCAGTCTAATCCCACTCTCCCCCTCACTCACTCCCCACCCAGTCTAATCCCACTCTCCCCCTCACCCCACACCTTCTAATCCCACTCTCCCCCTCACTCACTCCCCACCCAGTCTAATCCCACTCTCCCCCCTCACCCAGTCTAATCCCACTCTCCCCCCTCACTCCCCACACAGTCTAATCCCACTCTCACCGTCACTCCCCACCCAGTCTAATCCCACTCTCGCCCTCGCTCCCCACCCAGTCTATTCCCACTCTTCCCCTCGCTCCCCACCCAGTCGAATACCACTCTCCCCCTCACTCCCCACCCAGTCTAATCCCACTCTCCCCCTCACTCCCCACCAGGTCGAATCCCACGCTCCCCCCTCACTCCCAACCCAGTCTAATCCCACTCTCCCTCCCCACACAGTCTAATCCCACACTCCCCCTCATTCCCCACCCAGTCTAATCCCCCTCTCCCCCTCATTCCCACCCAGTCTAATCCCACTCTCCCCCTCACTCCCCACCCAGTCTAACCCCACTCCCCCCTCACTCCCCACCCAGTCTAATCCCACTCTCCCCCTCACTCCCCACCCAGTCTAATCCCACTCTCCCCCTCATTCCACACCCAGTCTAATCCCACTCTCCCCTCACTCCCCACCCAGTCTAATCCCACTCTCCCCCTCACTCCCCACCCAGTCTAATCCCACTCTCCCCCTCACTCCCCAACCAGTCTAATCCCACTCTCCACCTCACTCCCGACCCAGTCTAATCCCCCTCTCCGCCTCACTTCCCACCCAGTCTACTCCCACTCTCCCCCTCACTCCCCAAATTCTAATCCCATTTTCCCCCTCACTCCCCACCCAGTCTAATCCCACTCTCCCCCTCCCTCCCCAACCAGTCTAATCCCACTCTCCCCCTCACTCACTCCCCAACCAGTCTAATCCCACTCTCCCCTCACTCCCCACGTAGTCTAATCCCACTCTCCCCCTCACTCCCCACAGTCTAATCCCACTCTCCTCCTCACTCCCCACCCTGTCTAATCCCATTCTCCCCCTCACTCACTCCCCACCCAGTCGAATCCCACTCTCCCCCTCACTCCCCACCCAGTCCAATCCCACTCTCCCCCTCACTCCCCACCCAGTCTAATCCCACATTCCCCCTCACTCCCCACCCAGTCAATCCCACTCTCCCCCTCACTCCCCACAGTCTAATCCCATTTTCCCCCTTACTCCCCACCCAGTCTAATCTCACTCTCCCCCCTCACTCCCCACTCTAATCCCACTTCCCCCTCACTCCACAACCAGTCTAATCCCACTCTCCCCACTCCCCACCCAGTCTAATTCCACTCGCCCCTCGCTCCCCACCCAGTCTAATCCCACTCTCCCCCTCACTCCCCATCCAGTCTAACCCCACTCTCCCCCCTCACTCCCCACACAGTCTAACCCCACTCTCCCCCTCACTCCCCCACCCAGTCTAATCCCACTCTCCCCCTCACTCCCCACCCAGTCTAATCCCACATTCCCCCTCACTCCCCACCCAGTCTAATCCCACTCTCCCCCTCACTCATTCCCCACCCAGTCTAATCCCACTCTCCCCCTCACTCCCCACCCAGTCTAATCCCACTCTCCACCTCACTCCCGACCCAGTCCAATAACACTCTCCCCCTCACTCCCCACCCAGTCTAATCCCACTCTCCCCCTCACTCCCCACCCAGTCTAATCCCACTCTCCCCTCACTCCCCATCCAGTCTAATCCCACTCTCCCCCTCACTCACTTCCCACCCAGTCTAATCCCACTCTCCCCCTCACTCCCCACCCAGTCTAATCCCACTCTCCCCCTCACTCCCCACCCAGTCTAATCCCACTCTCCCCCTCACTCCCCACCCAGTCTAATCCCACTCTCCCCCTCACTCCTCACCCAGTCTAATCCCACTCTCCCCCTCCTGTCTAATCCCACTCTCCCCCTCACTCACTCCCCACCCAGTCTAATCCCACTCTCCCCCTCACTCACTCCCCACCCAGTCTAATCCCACTCTCCCCCTCACTCACTCCCCACCCAGTCGAATCCCACTCTCCCCCTCACCCCACAACTTCTAATCCCACTCTCCCCCTCACTCACTCCCCACCCAGTCTAATCCCACTCTCCCCCTCACTCCCCACCCAGTCTAATCCTACTCTCCCCCTCACTCCCCACCCAGTCAAATCCCACTCTCCCCCTCACTCCCCACCCAGTCTATTCCCGCTCTCCCCCTCACTCCCCACCCAGTCTAATCCCACTCTCCCTCTCACTCCCCACCCAGTCTAATCCCACTCTCCTACTTAGTCTAATCCCACTCTCCCCCCACAGTCCCCACCCAGTCTAATCCCACTCTTCCCCCTCACTCCCCACCCAGTCTAATCCCACTCTTCCCCTCACTCCCCACCCAGTCGAATCCCACTCTCCCACTCACTCCCCACCCAGTCCAATCCCACTCTCCCCCTCACACCCCACCCAGTCTAACCCCACTCTCCTCCTCATTCCACACCCAGTCTAATCCCACTCTCCCCTCACTCCCCACCCAGTCAAATCCCACTCTCCCCTCACTCCCCACCCAGTCTAATCCCACCCACCCCCTCACTCCCCACCCAGTCTAATCCCACACTCCCCCTCACTCCCCACCCAGTCTAATCCCACTCTCCCCCTCACTCACTCCCCACCCAGTCTAATCCCACTCTCCCCCCTCACACCCCACCCAGTCTAATCCCACTCTCCCCTCATTCCGCACCCAGTCTAATCCCCCTCTCCCCCTCATTCCCACCCAGTCTAATCCCACTCTCCCCCTCACTCCCCACCCAGTCTAACCCCACTCTCCCCCTCACTCCCCACCCAGTCTAATCCCACTCTCCCCCTCACTCCCCACCCAGTCTAACCCCACTCTCCCCCTCACTCCCCACCCAGTCTAATCCCACCCTCCTCCTCACTCCCAACCCAGTCTAATCCCACTCTCCTCCTCATTCCACACCAAGTCTAATCCCACTCTCCCCTCACTCCCCACCCAGTCTAATCCCACTCTCCCCTCACTCCCCACCCAGTCTAATCTCACTCTCCCCCCTCGCTCCCCACCCAGTCTATTCCCACTCTTCCCCTCGCTCCTCACCCAGTCTATTCCCACTCTTCCCCTCATTCCCCACCCAGTCTAATACCACTCTCCCCCTCACTCCCCACCCAGTCTAATCCCACTCTCCCCCTCTTTCCCCACCAGGTCTAATCCCACTCTCCCGCTCACTCCCCACCCAGTCTAATCCCCCTCTCCCTCTCATTCCCCACCCAGTCTAATCCCCCTCTCCCCCTCATTCCCACCCAGTCTAATCCCACTCTCCCCCTCACTCCCCACCCAGTCTAACCCCACTCTCCCCCTCACTCCCCACCCAGTCTAACCCCACTCCCTCCCTCAC
The DNA here is from genome assembly GCF_052327205.1 of Somniosus microcephalus. NCBI lineage: Eukaryota > Metazoa > Chordata > Chondrichthyes > Squaliformes > Somniosidae > Somniosus > Somniosus microcephalus. Next base: position 97,473,773 of record NC_140990.1, on the reverse strand, counting down.
TCCCCACCCAGTCTAATCCCACTCTCCCCCTCACTCCCCACCCAGTCTAATCCCACTCTCCCCCTCACTCCCCACCCAGTCTAATCCCACTCTCGCCCTCGCTCCCCCACCCAGTCTATTCCCACGCTTCCCCTCGCTCCTCACCCAGTCTATTCCCACTCTTCCCCTCGCTCCTCACCCAGTCTATTCCCACTCTTCCCCTCACTCCACACCCAGTCTAATCCCCCTCTCCCCCTCATTCCCACCCAGTCTAATCCCCCTCTCCCCCTCATTCCCACCCAGTCTAATCCCACTCTCCCCCTCACTCCCCACCCACTCTAATCCCACTCTCCCCCTCACTCCCCACAGTCTAATCCCATTTTCCCCCTCACTCCCCACCCAGTCTAATCTCACACTCCCCCTCACTCCCCACCCAGTCTAATCCCACTCTACCCCTCTCTCCTCATCCAGTCTAATCCCACTTCCCCCTCACTCCCCAACCAGTGTAATCCCACTCTCGCCCTCGCTCCCCACCCAGTCTAATCCCACTCTCCCCCTCACTCCCCACCCAGTCTAATCCCCCTCTCCCCCTCATTCCCACCCAGTCTAATCCCACTCTCCCCCTCACTCCCCACCCAGTCTCACCCCACTCTCCCCCTCACTCCCCACCCAGTCTAATCCCACTCTCCCCCTCACTGCCCACCCAGTCTAACCCCACTCCCCCCTCACTCCCCACCCAGTCTAATCCCACTCTCCCCCTCACTCCCCACCCAGTCTATTCCCACTCTTCCCCTCACTACCCACCCAGTCTAATCCCACTCTCCCCCTCACTCACTCCCCACCCAGTCTATTCCCACTCTTCCCCTCACTACCCACCCAGTCTAATCCCACTCTCCCCCTCACTCCCCACCCAGTCTAATCCCACTCTCCCCCTCACTCCCCACCAGGTCTAATCCCACTCTCCCCCTCGTTCCCCACCCAGTCTAATCCCACTCTCCCTCTCACTCCCCACCCAGTCTAATCCCACTCTCCCCCTCACTCCCCACCCAGTCTAATCCCCCTCTCCCCCTCATTCCCACCCAGTCTAATCCCACTCTCCCCCTCACTCCCCACCCAGTCTAATCCCACTCTCCACCTCACTCCCCACCCAGTCTAATCCCCCTCTCCCCCTCACTCCCCACCCAGTCTACTCCCACTCTCCCCCTCACTCCCCACCCAGTCTAATCTCACTCTCCCCCTCACTCCCCAGTCTAATCCCACTTCCCCCTCACTCCCCAACCAGTCTAATCCCACTCTCCCCTCACTCCACACCCAGTCTAATCCCACTCTCCCCCTCACTCCCCACCCAGTCTAATCCCACTCTCCCCCTCATTTCACACGCAGTCTAATCCCACTCTCCCCCTCACTCCCCACCCAGTCTATTCCCAGTCTCCCCCTCACTCCCCACCCAGTCTAATCCCACTCTCCCCCTCACTCCCCACCCAGTCTAATCCCACTCTCCCCCTCATTTCACACCCAGTCTAATCCCACTCTCCCCCTCACTCCCCACCCAGTCTAATCCCACTCTCCCCCTCACTCCCCACCCAGTCTAATCCCACTCTCCCCCTCACTCCCCACCCAGTCTAATCCCACTCTCCCCTCACTCCCCACCCAGTCTAATCCCACTCTCCCCCTCACTCCCCACCCAGTCTAATCCCACTCTCCCCCTCACTCCCCACCAGGTCTAATCCCACTCTCCCCCCTCACTCCCCACCCAGTCTAATCCCACTCTCCCCCTCACTCCCCACCCAGTCTAATCCCACTCTCCCCCTCACTCCCCACCCAGTCTAATCCCACTCTCCCCCTCACTCCCCACCCAGTCTAATCCCACTCTCCCCCTCACTCCCCACCCAGTCTAATCCCACTCTCCAACTCACTCCCCACCCAGTCTAATCCCCCTCTCCCCCTCACTCCCCACCCAGTCTACTCCCACTCTCCCCCTCACTCCCCACCCAGTCTAATCCCACTCTCCCCCTCACTCCCCACAGTCTAATCCCATTTTCCCCCCTCACTCCCCACCCAGTCTAATCTCACTCTCCCCCTCACTCCCCAGTCTAATCCCCCTCTCTCCCCACCCAGTCTAATCCCACTCTCCCCTCACTCCCCACCCAGTCTAATCCCACTCTCCTCCTCACTCCCCACGGTCTAATCTCACTCTCCCCCTCACTCCCCACCCAGTCTATTCCCACTCTTCCCCTCGCTCCCCACCCAGTCTAATCCCACTCTCGCCCTCGCTCCCCACCCAGTCTATTCCCACTCTTCCCCTCGCTCCCCACCCAGTCTAATCCCACTCTCCCCCTCACTCCCTACCAGGTCTAATCCCACTCTCCCCCTCACTCCCCACCCAGTCTAATCCCACTCTCCCCCTCAGTCCCCACCCAGTCTAATCCCCCTCTCCCCCTCATTCCCACCCAGTCTAATCCCTCTCCCTCTCACTCCCCACCCAGTCTAATCCCCCTCTCCCCTTCATTCCCACCCAGTCTAATCCCACTCTCCCCTCACTCACCATCCAGTCTAACCCCACTCTCCCCCTCACTCCCCACCCAGTCTAACCCCACTCTCCCCCTCACTCCCCACCCAGTCTAATCCCACTCTCCCCCTCACTCCCCACCCAGTCTAATCCCACTCTCCCCACCCAGTCCATTCCCACTCTCCCCCCTCACTCCCCACCCAGTCCATTCCCATTCTCCCCCTCACTCCCCACCCAGTCTAATCCCACTCTTCCCTCACTCCCCACCCAGTCTATTCCCACTCTCCCCCTCACTCCCCACCCAGTCTAATCCCACTCACCCCCTCACTCACTCCCCACCCAGTCTAATCCCACTCTTCCCCCTCACTCCCCACCCAGTCTAATCCCACTCACCCCCTCACTCACTCCCCACCCAGTCTAATCCCACTCTCCCCACCCAGTCTAATTCCATTCTTCCCCCTGACTCCCCACCCAGTCTAATCCCACTCTCCCCTCGCTCCCCACCCAGTCTATTCCCACTCTCACCCTCACTCCCCACCCAGTCTAATCCCACTCTCACCCTCGCTCCCCACCCAGTCTATTCCCACTCTTCCCCTCGCTCCTCACCCAGTCTATTCCCACTCTCCCCCTCGCTCCCCACCCTGTACAATAAAGGTTCAGTAAGGTGGCAGATGGAGTATAATGTAGGGAAATGTGAGGTTAGTCACTTTGGTACGAAGAGTGATTTGGGTGTCCTCGTGCAAGAAACATAGAAAGCTAGCATGCAGGTACAGCAAGTAGTAAGGAAGGCAAATGGCATGTTGGCCTTTATTGCAAGGGGGTTAGAGTATAAGAGTAAGGAAGTCCTGCTACAATTGTACAGGGCCTTGGTGAGACCACACCTGGAGTACTGGGCACAGTTTTGGTGTCCTTATCTAAGGAAGGATATACTTGCCTTGGAGGCGGTGCAACAAAGGTTCACTAGATTGATTCCTGGGATGAGAGGGCTGTCCTATGATGAGAGATTGTGTAGAATGGGCCTATACTCTCTGGAGTTTAGAAGAATGAGAGGTGATCTCATTGAAACATACAAGATTCTGAAGGGGATTGACAGGGTAGATGCTGAGAGGTTGTTTCCCCTGGCTGGAGTGTCTAGAACTAGGGGGCCTACTCCTGCTCTTATTTCTTATGTTCTTAATTCCACTCACTCCCCACCCAGTCTATTCCCACTCTCCCCCTCACTCTACACCCAGTCTACTCCCACTCTTCCCCTCACTCCCCCCACAGTCTAATCCCACTCTCCCCAATCCCCGTACTGTTTAAGGTTCCTCTTTTCCAACAACTATCTAATTCGCTGTGCAAAGGATGTTTGGACTCTGCTTCAGTCAGTTTGTGGCAGGGAATTTGAGACTCCAGCCCCCCTCTGAGTGAAGGAATGTGTTTGCTAACCTCCTCTCTAGCTCGTTGTGTTATGTGTTTTGTTTTGAATTCTGTGTCCGGCTCATTCCGCTCCTGCTGGTGGTGGTGGACCAGACCAGGCTGCCAAGAGAGGACAGGATATGCTCTCACTGCAGTCAGGGAGTGGTGGAGACAGAGATGCACTTCCTCACAGCTTGTGGAAAATATCAGGGCATCAGGGAGAATTTCTACCAAAAATTCTCACAAATATGCCCTGATTTCAGAAATCTGAATGACAACCAAAAACTCCCATTCCTACTGGGAGAGGAGAGAAGCTGTATAACACTGGCGGCACACTATGTTACAGCTTGCCATGAACAGAGGGACAACCAGTAAACTAAGAAAAGAATATATATAAACAATGCGAATGTATATTTATACACTCAGGGATATACCTGTTTATACACTGTATGAATAGAACCGCGTTTATGTGCTAAACCATAAATGTATTTTGATGCTTTGGCAACATAAGATGTACCTTATCATGCCAATAAAGCGATTTGAATTGTGAATTGTGAATTGGGTGGAAACAAACCGTCAGTATTTACCACCCGCCGCGCCCCCTCCCCCCCTTGTCATTAATCCTTTGTAAACCAGGTAAATTTATGTCAGGGTTGCCCCTCAAATCTTCCAATCTCCAAAGCGAAGGGCAGGGGCGGGGGTGGAGGGGAGTGTGGATAGAAGGAGATGGAAGCCAGTCGGGTTTGATGTGTGTAAAACAGGAGGAGGAGTCTCTCCCCCTCCCCCCCCCCCCCACAAGTTCCTAAATATAAGAGTCAATAATAAAAACATCTTTACTCAGAGAGTGGTGAGAATGTGGAACTCGCTACCACAAGGACTGGATGAGGCAAATAGCATAGATGTATTTAAGGGGATGCTAGTTAAACACTCGAGGGAGAAAGGAATAGACGGTTATGCTGATAGAGTGAGATGAAGTACGGCTGGGAGGAGGCTCGCATGGAGCATAAACACCGGGACGGACCAGTTGGGCTAAATGACCTATTTCTGTGCTATTGATTCTATGTTATTCTATGTAAGGCTACCCTGTTACTCAGAGAAAGCAGAGGGGAAAAGGACTGCAACCTGCACTTGCTTTCCAAGATGACGCTCGGCAGATTTTGGAGGTGCTCCAAGGTACTCATAACTTGCTCAATAATGGATCCAGATGTCTTGGATGAGCACCATGCAAGAATTCCTTCCCCTGGACGCGGCCATTCTGCTTGGAAGCCAGCAAAGCATCTGGCACAGCGGGCAGGGGAACCTGTGTGTGTGCGCCCCTCCCTGTTGTTGAGCGTAGTGTGCCGGCTGGGTTGAACTCGCTCCTTGTAGCACCTCCTAACCCCCACTCTGAGGCTCCTTTTTCGATTGTTTTCAGCCGGGGCTTAGTGGGTCTCACTCTCGTCTCTGAGTCAGAAGGTCGTGGGTTCGTGTCCCCTCTCCAGAGACTCGAGCCCCCATAATCCAGGGCCGACACTCCCGGCGCCAGTACTGAGGGAGCGTTACACTGTTGGAGGTGTCGTCTTTCAGATGAGACGTTAAACCAAGAGCCCCGTCTGCTCTCTCAAGTGGCTGAAAAAGATCCCACGGCCACTATTGGAAGAAGAGCAGGGGAGTTCTCCACGGTGTCCTGGGGCCAATATTTATCCTTCAAGCAACACCTAAAAACAGATGGTCCATTCTCTCATTACTGTTTGTGGGAGTTTGCTGTGCAGAAATTGGCTGCTGCGTTTCCTATGTTACAACAGTGACGACACTTCAAAAAGTACTTCATTGGCTGTTAAGCGCTTTGGGACGTCCTGAGGTCATGAATGGTGCTGTATTTCTTTTTATCCTGCCTCTGTCAGGAGGCTCAAATCCAGACACACGACTTACACTCATGGCCTAGGCTGACGCTCCCAGTGCAGCACCGTGGCGTTAAATTGAGCGCCTGTGGCGGAGCCACCAGGGGGACTCTGATCTAATGTACATAATTATCTTTAACAAATTATTAGCTACAGAATGAATCTGTATCTTTGTTCATATCATTGCATGTACATAGCGCGGTCCCTTTAAGAATGAGACCAAACGCGATGACGTCATCACGTTGATCCTCCAGCGGCGGGAAAACGTGATGACGTCAGGCTGGGGAGCCGCCCTAGCCAGTCCTCGTGGAGCCAAGCAAAGAGTACAGACCTGTAATGTAGTTCTCCTGTGTTTTCGTTTTAAACTCTGTTGATTAGTATTAAACATCGTTTGTTTGATAGACTGACTCGACCTCAGTCCTTTAGTTAGGAATCTAGCCATTCCTACAGTGGTGACCTCGAATTTGTGTGAACAATTTTCGCGGAAGAAGCGAAGCGCGACAAAACATGGAAGCAAACTCCGTGGCTTTGAAGCTCCCACAGTTTTGGGAACAACAGGCGGCCTCCTGGTTCGTCCAAGCAGAAGCACAATTCGATCTCCGAAACATCGTTGCGGATCAGACCCGTTACCTTTACGTGGTCTCCGCACTCGACAGCTCCATGGCCTCACGGATCATCAGCCTGCTTGAAAACCCCCCGGTTGACAGCAAGTATAATACTATTAAAGCACGGTTAATACAGGTCTTCGGGCTCACGAAGGCGGAGTGTGCCTGCCGGCTACTCGCTTTGCCCGGGCTTGGCGATTCCAAGCCATCTGAGTTAATGAGCCAGATGCTCACACTCCTTGGCTCAGAACCACAATGTTTCCTCTTTCGGGAGTTATTCCTGAGTCAACTACCCGAGCAGGTTCAGGCTGCCCTCGCCAGATCGGAAGCCACAGATCGCGCAGCACTTGCTGCAGAAGCAGATACGATTTATGCGGTCACGCAAAAATACTGCGCCGCCACGAGGCACCCCTCCCCCGCGAACGCCGCCCCGACGCCTCCATCCCCCGGCTTGTGTTTTTACCACACCCGTTTCGGCGCGAAAGCCAGAGGCTGCCGCCCTCCCTGCAGTTTCGCGCCTAAAAAAAACCGACTTCAACACCAGCAGCAACTCCAGAAAAGGAGGACCGAGTCTGAGGGACGTTCCGCGGCCGCGATGGCGATTGGAAATTCCGGGAAGCTCCTCTACATTACAGATTCCCTCTCAGGCCGGCGCTTTTTATGCGACACCGGGGCGCAGTGTAGCATCCTTCCTGCCTCAGCACTCGATATTCAGTCTGGGATGCACGGCCTCTCCCTCGTGGCAGCTAATGGCGGGCCCATTCGTTCCTTTGGCAAACGGCGGGTCCAGGTGTGCTTTGGCGGGCAACGGTTTCAGTGGGAATTTATTACAGCCAAGGTTTTGCAAGCCATCCTCGGCGCGGATTTCTTATGCGCCAACAGCTTCTTGGTGGATGTAAGAAATTGTCGACTGGTCAACGCGGCCACCTTCCACTCCATCCCTTGCTTCTGCAGTTCTGCAACGTCGCACACTGTCTCCTGCGCGTTGTCCTCGCCGGACGAGTTCACTCGCCTATTAGGTGAATTCCCGGAGCTGACCAAGCCCACTTTCTCCTCCTCGGCCACTAAGCATGGTGTCGAACACCACATTACTACAACTGGCTCTCCGGTTTACGCGCGAGCTCGGCGCCTGGAACCCGGCAAGCTCGCGGCTGCGAAAGCAGAGTTTGCCACGATGGAACGGCTGGGGATTATTCGCCGGTCGAATAGTCCCTAGTCCTCGCCTCTCCACATCGTCCCGAAGCATGGCGGTGGATGGCGGCCATACGGGGACTACCGACGCCTTAATGACGCCACTACTCCCGATCGGTACCCGATCCCGCATATACAGGATTTCTCCGCCCATTTTGCGGGAAACTCAATCTTCTCCAAGGTCGACCTTGTCCGTGGCTACCACCAAGTTCCCGTACACCCGCAGGACGTCCAGAAAACGGCTGTCATCACTCCCTTCGGACTGTTCGAGTTTCTACGGATGCCATTTGGGCCCAAGAACGCCGCACAGGCTTTTCAACGACTAATGGACTCGGTCCTGCGGGATCTTCCCTTTTTATTTGTCTACCTTGACGACATCCTGATAGCCAGCTCTACCAAATAGGAACACGTCTGCCATCTCCGCACCCTCTTTCGGCACCTCAGCCAACATGGCCTCATAATCAACCCGGCCAAGTGTCAGTTCGGTCGACAACAGATTGACTTCTTGGGTCACCGCATTACTTCGGAGGGCGCAATTCCGCTGCAGTCAAAGGTCGAAGCAATTACGGCATTCCCAAGGCCGCAGTCCACCAAGGCTCTTCAAGAATTCCTGGGCATGGTGAATTTCTACCACCGCTTTGTGCCCAAGGCAGCACGACTCATGCAGCCCCTCTACGAGGCCCTCAAAGGCAAGGCCGGAAAGGATACAATAGCCCGGACGGTCGAAATGGACAACGCTTTCGGCAACACAAAAACCGCTCTAGCCAATGCAACTATGTTGGCGCACCCTCTGCCAGGTGCCACCATCGCCCTTACCACCGACGCTTCCGACTATGCCATAGGCACTGTGCAGGAACAGTGGGTCAACGGGACGTGGCAACCACTGGCATTTTTCAGCCGCCAACTCCGGCGCAATGAACGCAAATACAGCACTTTCGACCGGGAGTTGCTGGCGCTGTTCCTGGCCATCCGGCATTTCTGTTTTTTGTTAGAAGGACGTCCCTTCACTGCGTTTGTAGATCACAAACCACTGACCTTCGCCATGGCCAAGACCGCCGAACTGTGGTCGGCTCGACAGCAGCGACAGCTAACTTTCATTTCAGAATTCACGACAGACGTCCAACACGTAGCTGGCAAGGACAACTTGGTAGCTGATTGCCTTTCTCGCGCGACCGTACGGGCAGTCCAGCTGGGCATCGATTATGCCCTCATGGCTACCAATCAGGCATCCGACCCTGAAACACAGGCGTATCGCACCGACACCTCCAGCCTGCAACCGACCGATGTGCAATTCCACGCTGCAGGCACCTCGTTACTCTGCGATGTCTCCATGGGAGATCCCCGCCCGATCGTTCCAGTCGCCTGGCGCCACAAAGTATTCGACGCCATACATGGGCTTTCGCATCCTGGCGTGAAGGCATCTCAAAAATTAATGTCGGCTAAGTTCGTCTGAAGAGGAATGCGTAAGGATATCCGCGACTGGGCTAACACCTGCGTCGTCTGTCAAACGTCTAAGGTGCAACGTCACGTTAAGGCCCCATTGGCCACGTTCGCAGTACCAGAACGTCGATTCGACCATGTCAACGTGGACCTTGCCGGGCCGCTTCCACCATCGCAGGGGTTCACACACATCCTCACCATGGTCGATCGTACTACTAGATGGCCAGAGGCAATTCCTCTGGCGTCTACTACGTCCGCTGATGTCGCCAGAGCATTCCTCTCCTCGTGGGTCGCACGTTTCGGCGTTCCGGCGGACATTTCTTCAGACCGCGGTCCACAATTCTCTTCCGAGCTCTGGAACGCTGTGGCCCAGGGTCTCGGCCCCAAGCTTCACCGCACCACGGCCTATCAACCGCAAGCAAACGGTTTGTGCGAACGTTTCCACAGATCGTTAAAGGCATTGCTGAGGGCCAGCCTCCAAGGCGCCGGATGGGTGGATAAGCTTCCGTGGGTCATGTTGGGTCTCCGCACGGCACCCAAAGAGGACCTGCAATCGTCCGCCGTGGAGCTCGTGTACAGCCAGCCACTCCGCGTATCGGGAGATTTCCTGCCGTTTCCAACTGAGCCGTGGTCCGCAGCCGAACAACTCAGCAGCCACCGGGAAACAGCCAGGGCTTTTGCGCCTATCCCAACTTCGCATCACGGCCTTCCATCTTCACACGTACCAGCGGAGCTAAAGAATGCTGAATTTGTATTCATTCGTCATGATGCCCATAGGGCCCTTTTCGCGTACTGGAGGCAGGCGACAAGAGTTTCTCTGTAGACATCGGTGGTAAACCCGACCACATATCCATTGACCGTCTCAAAACGGCATACCTGGACATCGACCGGCCAGTAGAGACTGCACAGCCACCACGACGTGGTCGACCTCCTGCTGCATCCACGCCAGACCGAAGGCTTCCATCCGCCAGCCCGCCCGCTGTTCAACAACGTCCACTCCAAGAATACAGGAGTTGCTCTGACAGGCTTGTCAGACCTCCTAGTCGATTGACTTTTACTGTTAAAGACAATTCTGGGGGGGCGCATGTGACGGAGCCACCAGGGGGACTCTGATCTAATGTACATAATTATCTTTAACAAATTATTAGCTACAGAATGAATCTGTATCTTTGTTCAAATCATTGCATGTACATAGCGTGGTCCCTTTAAGAATGAGACCAAACGCGATGACGTCATCACGTTGATCACGTGATCCTCCAGCGGCGGGAAAACATGTCATGACGTCAGACTGGGGAGCCGCCCTAGCCAGTCCTCGTGGAGCCAGCAAAGAGTACAGACCTGTAATGTAGTTCTCCTGTGTTTTCGTTTTAAACTCTGTTGATTAGTATTAAACATCGTTTGTTTGATAGACTGACTCGACCTCAGTCCTTTAGTTAGGAATCTAGCCATTCCTACAGTCCCATTAGCGAACTAGGTCACTCTGATGCTCTTCCAATAATGCCGGAAGGATCTTTAGCTTCTGATAAAAACAGACGGGGGAAGGGTGTGGTCTTGGATTATCGTCTCGTCCGAAAGGTGGCAGCACCTTCAGCGCTGGAGTGCCAGCCCGAATCATAGGCTTGAGTCGCTGGGGCGGGACTTGATCCCATAACCTTCTGACTTGGAGGCGAGAGCGCTACTGACCGAGCCAAGCTGAACTGACCAGGACGGAGTTAACGCAACCAGGGAAGTTTTAGGGAAGAGGGCAAACCAGTGAGCGACCAGGCGGAGTTACCCCAATCCTTCAGGAAATAGCTGCTATCCCCAGGGTGGCATGTGTCTGGGCGAGGAATGATTGAGTGTCAGAGAGAGACAGTCTGGGTCAAGATTGACAAAGCAATTCTGACCCAAGTAAGGAATCTGAACTCTGGAAAAGGGGCTACAGAAGAGGCTCTCCCTGCTCGATAAACTGAAGAAAGAAAGAACTTGCTAGAACTATACAGTGCCTTTCATCACCACAGGACATCCCAAAGCGCTTTACAGCCAATGAGGTACTCTTTTTGAAGTGTAGTTACTGTTGTAATGTAGGAAATACGACAGCCAAAATGAGCACTGCATGATCCCACAAACAGCAATGTGATAAATGACCAGATCAGCTAATTTTTTTTTAGTGATATTGGTTGAGACATAAATATTGGCCCCAGGACACCGGGAAGAACTCGCTTGCTCTTCTTCCAATAGCAGATCTTTTACGTCGACCTAAGGAGGCAGACAGGGGCCTCGGTTTAACGTCTCATCCGAAAGACGGCACCGCCAACAATGCTGCACTCCCTCAGTACTAGCACCAAGAGTGTCGGCCCTGGATTATGGGGCTCGAGTCTCTGGAGCGGGGATTTGAATCTACGACCTTCTGACTCAGAGGTGACAGTGAGACCCACTAAGACATGGCTGACAACAAGGTGCTTCACAGGAGCATGATCAGATAAAAATGGACACCGAGAAAAAGGAAGAGATATTAGGAAGAGGTGGAGACGTCTCATTCCAGAGCAGAGGTGTAGATGGCTGAAGTCTTGGCCGCTGATAGTGGGCGAAGCGGGCTGAAGTCAGAGGAACGGAGAGTTCTGGGAGGCTGTAGGAGGTTATCTGTGTGAAATATTGGTTTGACATTGTAAGGCACTGTAAAGACTGGGACTCCTCTGGGCACTGGCGATATCTGCACAGTAAACACTGGGACCCCTCTGGGCAGTGGCAATACCAACACTGTAAACACTGTGACCCCTCTGGGCAGTGGCGATACCAACACTGTAAACACGTGGACCCCTCTGGGCACTGGCGATGCTAACACTATAAACACGGGGACCCCTCTGGGCACTGGCGATGCCTGCACGGTAAACACGGGGACTCCTCTGGGCACTGGCAATGCCAGCACTGTAAATACTGGGACATCTCTGGGCACTGTCAATGTCTGCCAGGTCTTCCTACCAAATTCTGGAAAGCCCCCCCATTCTCGCGTATCCTCATCACTGGTTTAACTCGGTGATTTTGTTTTACCTGAATTGGGCGTCGAGGTTCGCTGTTCACTGAGGGAGTCTGACGGCTGTCGTTCAGTCCTGAAAAAACAAATCACGCTCATTTTACAGATTGGGGGGAAGAGAGACAGAGATTGGGGGTGGGGGAAGAAGAGAGACAGAGACGGGGGTGGGGGACGAGAGAGGGGGGTGGGGGGACGAGAGAGGGGGGTGGGGGACGAGAGAGAGGGGGATTGGGGGGAGGAGAGGGGGGATTGGGGAGGAGAGGGGGGATTGGGGAGGAGAGGGGGGGATTGGGAGGAGAGGGGGGATTGGGGAGGAGAGAGGGGGATTGGGGAGGAGAGAGAGAGGGATTGGGGAGGAGAGAGGGGGATTGGGGAGGAGAGGGGGGGATTGGGGAGGAGAGGGGGGGATTGGGGAGGAGAGGGGGGATTGGGGAGGAGAGGGGGGGATTGGGGAGGAGAGGGGGGGATTGGGGAGGAGAGGGGGATTGGGGAGGAGAGAGGGGGATTGGGGAGGAGAGAGGGGGATTGGGGAGGAGAGAGGGGGATTGGGGAGGAGAGAGGGGGATTGGGGAGGAGAGAGGGGGATTGGGGAGGAGAGAGGGGGATTGGGGAGGAGAGAGGGGATTGGGGAACGAGAGAGGGGGATTGGGGAACGAGAGAGGGGGATTGGGGAACGAGAGAGGGGGATTGGGGAACGAGAGAGGGGGATTGGGGAACGAGAGAGGGGGATTGGGGAACGAGAGAGAGGATTGGGGAACGAGAGAGAGGGATTGGGGACGAGAGAGGGGGATTGGGGACGAGAGAGGGGGATTGGGGGACGAGAGAGGGGGATTGGGGGACGAGAGAGGGGGATTGGGGAACGAGAGAGGGGGATTGGGGAACGAGAGAGGGGGATTGGGGAAGAGAGAGAGGGATTGGGGAAGAGAGAGAGGGATTGGGGAAGAGAGAGAGGGATTGGGGAAGAGAGAGAGGGATTGGGGAAGAGAGAGAGGGATTGGGGAAGAGAGAGAGGGATTGGGGAAGAGAGAGAGGGATTGGGGAAGAGAGAGAGGGATTGGGGAAGAGAGAGAGGGATTGGGGAAGAGAGAGAGGGATTGGGGAAGAGAGAGGGGGATTGGGGAAGAGAGAGGGGGATTGGGAAGAGAGAGGGGGATTGGGGAAGAGAGAGGGGGATTGGGGAAGAGAGAGGGGGATTGGGGAAGAGAGAGGGGGATTGGGGAAGAGAGAGGGGGATTGGGAAGAGAGAGGGGGATTGGGGACGAGAGAGGGGGGATTGGGGACGAGAGAGGGGGATTGGGGACGAGAGAGGGGGATTGGGGACGAGAGAGGGGGATTGGGGACGAGAGAGGGGGATTGGGGACGAGAGAGGGGGATTGGGGACGAGAGAGGGGGATTGGGGACGAGAGAGGGGGATTGGGGACGAGAGAGGGGGATTGGGGACGAGAGAGGGATTGGGGACGAGAGAGGGATTGGGGACGAGAGGGGGATTGGGGACGAGAGAGAGGGATTGGGGACGAGAGAGAGGGATTGGGGACGAGAGAGAGGGATTGGGGACGAGAGAGAGGGATTGGGGACGAGAGAGGGATTGGGGACGAGAGAGAGGGATTGGGGACGAGAGAGAGGGATTGGGGACGAGAGAGAGGGATTGGGGACGAGAGAGACAGAGATTGGGGAAGAGAGAGACAGAGATTGGGGAAGAGAGACAGAGATTGGGGAAGAGAGACAGAGATTGGGGAAGAGAGACAGAGATTGGGGAAGAGAGACAGAGATTGGGGAAGAGAGACAGAGATTGGGGAAGAGAGACAGAGATTGGGGAAGAGAGACAGAGATTGGGGAAGAGAGACAGAGATTGGGGAAGAGAGACAGAGATTGGGAAGAGAGACAGAGATTGGGGAAGAGAGACAGAGATTGGGGAAGAGAGACAGAGATTGGGGAAGAGAGACAGAGATTGGGGAAGAGAGACAGAGATTGGGGAAGAGAGACAGAGATTGGGGAAGAGAGACAGAGATTGGGGAAGAGAGACAGAGATTGGGGAAGAGAGACAGAGATTGGGGAAGAGAGACAGAGATTGGGGAAGAGAGACAGAGATTGGGGAAGAGAGACAGAGATTGGGGAAGAGAGACAGAGATTGGGGAAGAGAGACAGAGATTGGGGAAGAGAGACAGAGATTGGGGAAGAGAGACAGAGATTGGGGAAGAGAGACAGAGATTGGGGAAGAGAGACAGAGATTGGGGAAGAGAGACAGAGATTGGGGAAGAGAGACAGAGATTGGGGAAGAGAGACAGAGATTGGGGAAGAGAGACAGAGATTGGGGAAGAGAGACAGAGATTGGGGAAGAGAGACAGAGATTGGGGAAGAGAGACAGAGATTGGGAAGAGAGACAGAGATTGGGGAAGAGAGACAGAGATTGGGGAAGAGAGACAGAGATTGGGGAAGAGAGACAGAGATTGGGGAAGAGAGACAGAGATTGGGGAAGAGAGACAGAGATTGGGGAAGAGAGACAGAGATTGGGGAAGAGAGACAGAGATTGGGAAGAGAGACAGAGATTGGGGAAGAGAGACAGAGATGGGAAGAGAGACAGAGATTGGGGAAGAGAGACAGAGAGATTGGGGAAGAGAGACAGAGAGATTGGGGAAGAGAGACAGAGATTGGGGAAGAGAGACAGAGATTGGGGAAGAGAGACAGAGATTGGGGAAGAGAGACAGAGATTGGGGAAGAGAGACAGAGATTGGGGAAGAGAGACAGAGATTGGGGAAGAGAGACAGAGAGATTGGGGAAGAGAGACAGAGATTGGGGAAGAGAGACAGAGATTGGGGAAGAGAGACAGAGATTGGGGAAGAGAGACAGAGATTGGGGAAGAGAGACAGAGATTGGGGAAGAGAGACAGAGATTGGGGAAGAGAGACAGAGATTGGGGAAGAGAGACAGAGATTGGGGGAAGAGAGACAGAGATTGGGGAAGAGAGACAGAGATTGGGGAAGAGAGACAGAGATTGGGGAAGAGAGACAGAGATTGGGGAAGAGAGACAGAGATTGGGGAAGAGAGACAGAGATTGGGGAAGAGAGACAGAGATTGGGGAAGAGAGACAGAGATTGGGGAAGAGAGACCGAGATTGGGGAAGAGAGACCGAGATTGGGGAAGAGAGACCGAGATTGGGGAAGAGAGACCGAGATTGGGGAAGAGAGACCGAGATTGGGGAAGAGAGACCGAGATTGGGGAAGAGAGACCGAGATTGGGGAAGAGAGACCGAGATTGGGGAAGAGAGACCGAGATTGGGGAAGAGAGACCGAGATTGGGGAAGAGAGACCGAGATTGGGGAAGAGAGACCGAGATTGGGGAAGAGAGACCGAGATTGGGGAAGAGAGACCGAGATTGGGGAAGAGAGACAGAGATTGGGGAAGAGAGACAGAGATTGGGGAAGAGAGACAGAGACTGGGGAAGAGAGACAGAGACTGGGGAAGAGAGACAGAGACTGGGGAAGAGAGACAGAGACTGGGGAAGAGAGACAGAGACTGGGGAAGAGAGACAGAGACTGGGGAAGAGAGACAGAGACTGGGGAAGAGAGACAGAGACTGGGGAAGAGAGACAGAGACTGGGGAAGAGAGACAGAGACTGGGGAAGAGAGACAGAGACTGGGGAAGAGAGACAGAGACTGGGGAAGAGAGACAGAGACTGGGGGTGGGGGAAGAGAGACAGAGACTGGGGGTGGGGGAAGAGAGACAGAGACTGGGGGTGGGGGAGAAGAGAGACAGAGACTGGGGGTGGGGGAAAGAGAGACAGAGATTGGGGGTGGGGGAAAGAGAGACAGAGATTGGGGGTGGGGGAAGAGAGACAGAGATTGGGGTGGCGGGGTGGAGGTCGTGTTGGGGTGGGGGGGTGATAGATGGGGACAAAATCTTTTGAGGGTGCATGTAAAACTTCTGACTGATGTGAAAGAAATCGGTGGCCAAGATCACGGTGCAAGCACATTGAGTGTTGATGCCGTGTGGGAAATCCACCTTTATGACACAGATGGTGGGCGTGCTCTGATTGTTCAGATGCCATAAAAAGAGAGACAGATGGGGTGGGGATCTGGAGCTGTGCTTCGAGGGGACTAGTGTCCTTTACACCCACCCCGATTTGTTCTCCGAGGGGACGGGCACCAGAGCTGAAGATTGTCTTACCGATGAGCTGCAGAGGGTTGTTGTAAACCGTCAGTTGGATATGACTGGCGCTCCGAGAGGGGAGCCCAGCATCTCCTAGGCTGTATTCCTGCGAGGAGTCCCGCCCTCCACTCAGTGGGATGTTGATCAGGGTCGGGGTTCTCGGCATTGATCTAAGGAAGACAAAACCATCATCTTTTTCCATCACAGGCCTTGAAAGCAGTTTCCCACCCACACCTTCATCCCCTCGCTCTGGGGCAGGTCCCCAGAGGGTTAAGGTCAGTGTCTGACCCACTCCCCCACCTCAGTCCCCCCGTCAGAGAGAGGAGTCCTTTTTCCGCAACCGAGGATTCCCCTCTACCGTGGTTGACACGGCCCTCGACCGTGTCAGTTCTATCTCCCGCACTTCTGCCCTCACCCCTGCCCCTCCCTCCCGGAACCACGATAGAGTTCCCCTTGTCCTCACCTTTCACCCCACCAGCCTCCACATTCAACGGATCATCCTCCGGCATTTCCGCTACCTCCAAAGTGATCCCACCACCAAACGTATCTTCCCCTCCCCTCCCTTTTCAGCATTCCGTAGGGACCGCTCCCTCCGAGACACCCTAGTCCACTCCTCTATCACCCCAAACAGCCCTTCCCCTTCGCCTGGCACCTTCCCGTGCAGGGGGAGATGTAACACCTGCCCCTATACCTCCCCCCTTCCCACTGTCCAGGGCCCCAAACACCCCTTCCAGGTGAAACAGCGATTTACTTGTACTTCTCGCAATCTAGTATACTGTATTCGCTGCTCACGATGCGGTCTCCTCTACATTGGGGAGACCAAACGCAGATTGGGTGACCGCTTTGCAGAACACCTCCGTTCAGTCCGTAAGGGGGACCCCAAGCTTCCGGTCGCCTGTCATTTTAATTCACCGCTCCATTCCCACTCGGACCTCACCGTCCTTGGCCTCTTGTATTGTTCCACGGAAGCTCAACGTAAACTCGAGGAACAGCACCTCATCTTCCGATTAGGCACTCTGCAGCCTTCCGGACTCAATATCGAGTTCAACAATTTCAGATCACATTTTCACTTGTAATTTTTCCACTCCTTTTCCCCCCCCCTCCCCCCTTTCCTTTTGTTTCTCTCTCACACCTGGCAGCTATCTCTTGCCCTGCCAGTACACTTCACACCTCATCTCAGCCTATTACCATCTCGTCTAGCTTCGAACACCTTTTATTGTCTCTTTCTCTGCTTTTGTTTCTTTTACTTCTTTTGTCAGATCGCAGATTTTCTTTCCAGTTTTGAAGGAGGGTTCGACCCGAAACGTCAACTCAAATTTCTCTCCACGGATGTTGCCTGACCTGCTGAGTTTTTCCAGCATTTTCTGTTGTTATTTCCTTCATCCTCCTTGTTTGATTGGACCTCACGTCCCAGGGGGTTAAGCCGAGGGCCCCATCTGCCCTCTCGGGTGGACGCTCAAGATCCCGCAGTCACTGTTGGAAGAAGAGCTGGGGAGTTCTCCCCGGCGTCCTGGGGCCAACATTCCAGCCGCAAACCAACACCAACAAAATCAAGATTAGCTGGGCCACTCATCTCGTTTGCTGTTTGTGAAGCATTGCTGAGTACAGATTGGCAGAGATGTATTTGCCTCCATGACAGCCATTGTAATTCACAGACTGGGAAGCCGCCGGGGGTGGGTGCGGGGTGTAGTAAGCTGCTAAAGATGGTCTTGGGAGCTCGAAATACAAACCTTTCATTCATATGATTGAGCAGTCTCGCACCTGTGTGAGAGGGAGAGACAGAGGCAGGGAGAGAGAGAGAGCGATAAGAGACAGACACAGACAGAGAAAAAGAGACAGGCAGAAAGAGAAGCAGACAGAGAAACACAGAGATAGACAGAGAGGGACAGAGAGGGACAGATAGAGAGAGAAAGAAAGACAGACATGGAGATGGAGAGAGAGACAGAGAGAGAGACAGAGAGACAGAGAGAGAGACATAGAGACACAGACTGACAGAGAGAGACACAGACAGAGAGAGAAAAAGAGAGAGAGAAAGAGAGAGAGAGAGGGCCTGCAGTCCTCACCTGTATGAGCTGCCTCCAGACACTGCAGAAGCTGAGTCTAGAAATAAAAAAGGCAAATTAACTGTGTCACAAATATAAATACAGACACCCCCACCCACTCCCCCTCGCCCAGTCCAGTACTGAGTCCCACACAGAGCATGAAGGGCCCAGTTTGTACTGTTAGCTGATCCAGGGGAGGGCGGTTGGGGGGTTATAATTGGTACTGAGCCTCACCCAGAGAAGGAAGAGCCCAGGTTCTAACCCCAGACTGTGTTGAGTTAGCTCCCAGCTGGGGGGGGGGCGGGCGGTAGAGGGGCTACAATTGGTCTCAGTGCCCCGAATAGTTAGGAAGGGAAAAATCAGCAGGAGTTCTTACTCCTGATCACTATTCTGTGACCACTGCTAGAAAGCGTGTGAGCATGTGTTAGACAGGGAGTGAGGACAGGAGTGGAC
The DNA here is from genome assembly GCF_052327205.1 of Somniosus microcephalus. Taxonomy (NCBI): domain Eukaryota; kingdom Metazoa; phylum Chordata; class Chondrichthyes; order Squaliformes; family Somniosidae; genus Somniosus; species Somniosus microcephalus. The sequence continues at coordinate 97,455,119 of NC_140990.1, read as the reverse complement.
TCAGGTGTGATTGCCCCCATGTATGTTTGGAGAAGGGCCAGTTGGGTACGGGAATGGAGAGTACCCAGTGAGTGTGCAACTGAGACAGAGAGGGGGGGGGGGGGAAGAGACGGTCCTCAGGAGGGGGGGGGGGGGAAGAGACGGTCCTCAGAGAGAGAGGGGGGGAGAGACGGTCCTCAGAGAGAGAGGGGGGAGAGACGGTCCTCAGAGAGGGGGGAGAGACGGTCCTGAGAGAGAGAGAGGGGAGAGAGATGGTCCTCAGAGAGGGGGGAGAGACGGTCCTCAGAGAGAGAGGGGGGAGAGACGGTCCTCAGAGAGGGGGGAAGAGACGGTCCTCAGAGAGGGGCGGGGGAGACGGTCCTCAGGAGGGGGGGGGGGGGAAGAGACGGTCCTCAGAGAGGGGGAGATGGTCCTCAGGAGAGGGGGGGGAAGAGACGGTCCTCAGAGAGAGAGGGGGGGAGAGACGGTCCTCAGAGAGAGAGGGGGGAGAGACGGTCCTCAGAGAGGGGGGAGAGACGGTCCTGAGAGAGAGAGAGAGAGGGGAAGAGAGATGGTCCTCAGAGAGGGGGGAGAGACGGTCCTCAGAGAGAGAGGGGGAGAGAGACGGTCCTCAGAGAGGGGGGAAGAGACGGTCCTCAGAGAGGGGCGGGGGAGACGGTCCTCAGGAGGGGGGGGGGGAAGAGACGGTCCTCAGAGAGGGGGAGATGGTCCTCAGGAGAGGGGGGGGAAGAGACGGTCCTCAGAGAGAGAGGGGGGGGAGAGACGGTCCTCAGAGAGAGAGGGGGGAGAGACGGTCCTCAGAGAGGGGGGAGAGACGGTCCTGAGAGAGAGAGAGGGGAAGAGAGATGGTCCTCAGAGAGGGGGGAGAGACGGTCCTCAGAGAGAGAGGGGGAGAGAGACGGTCCTCAGAGAGAGAGGGGGGAGAGACGGTCCTCAGAGAGGGGGGAGAGACGGTCCTGAGAGAGAGAGAGGGGAGAGAGATGGTCCTCAGAGAGGGGGGAGAGACGGTCCTCAGAGAGGGGGAGAGAGACGGTCCTCAGAGAGAGAGGGGGAGAGAGACGGTCCCCAGAGAGAGAGGGAGGAGAGACGGTCCTCAGAGAGGGGGAGAGACGGT